>NW_020528135.1:0-18572 GCF_003368295.1 Carassius auratus
TAATGTGTGTGATAATTATAATTTATTTGCTTGTAGAACAAATGACGTGCACCGTAGCTGCTGTTTACAAAGGCTCATGAGTTCGTGATGTTAGAAGCTTTATTAATGTGCACAACTGGGAGAGATCAGGGTCTGACTTATTTACCATGATGAATTAAAATATGCGCCGTTTGTTAAGATTTAGCTGTTTTCAATGTGTCCTTTTTTTGTATTTTCAGATGAAACACAGATAGCCTCATACTATTCAGCATCAATGGAACAGGCAGCAGCTGCCTTTGCATTGCAGAGTTAAGCCACATTCTTCTTATTTGTTTTCACTTGGTAAAGTCATTGGGTCAGTGTAGTGGCTTGCCTGTCAATGCTGCTGTGTTATGGCAAGGCTTGACCCAAGAAAAGCAGTAAATGTACCACCTTTGTTCTTGATGTAGTTTTTATGTGAGCTATTTGTCTGACTGAAGTGGTGATTAAAGCTGACAAATAGGACCAGGGCTAAGAGCCAATGGCTGAACCCAGTAGGGTCTCTTAAAGCTTAATTGGCATTATTTGGCTTTGAAGGGTCACAGGCTAAAACCTTTTATTGTGGTCACCGTAATGACAGTCTTCCTCCCCCACTTCCACTTCACTGCACCGTTTTGTTCTTACCCAGTCAGACAACCATCTTCACCTCAGCACGGGTGCTCTTTTTACCTACTTTTTTCCCCATAACCTTTGACCTTATGGACCGATCTGCCATCATCTGGAGCAGTCCTCCCCTATTTAATTTTCTCTTTTGTAGTCACACCCGCCAAACTAATCGGGCAATTTGTTTATGGAAAACATTGGAGGTTTTGTGTAAACACCTTTGAAATGGTTTCAATCATATGACGTAATTAATTCAGTTTTATAATGAACTGCATAAACTATTTAAGATGCCCCTTCTGGAATCATCCAGATTCTTTCTAAATGATAAAAGGTTGCTGTGTATTTTAAGGCTCATGGCGTGTGAGAAACATAGCAAATATGATATTATAAAGATAAATTAAATTTAATAAAAAATAAAAAATTAAATAACTGGCTTTTTATCTTTGTACTTTAAGTTAAAAGAAATAATTAAAATATTATCTATACTTATTTATTTATTCAATTCAGATTTATTTGTATAGCAATTTTTTTTTTTACAGTAAATCCAAAGCCGCTTTAAAGAAAATATTGAAATACAAATCCCAGTGAGCAAACTAAAGGGTTAAAGTTGTGAGGAGAGACTTTACTTGACAATATATACATTGCAACACTTTTAAAATTTTCCACTCACAGAACAGTTTTTTGCCACATGGGGGTCCCTGGACCCCATTCAGAAAACCCCTTTTCTAGATAACGATGCTCCAACGTTTGAAAAAATGAAAATGAAAAATGAAAATGAATCTATTTGAGGTTAGACATTAACGTGGTATTTGTCTGGTGCCTACAGAGACTTAGTATGATGGACAGGTATTACGAGGGAAGAGGAATGAAGAGAACGAGGTAGGGTTCTCATTGTAGGGTGGCAATCAGGAAAAAAAAGGTGTGTGGGGGAAGAGAAAGTGAGAGTGTGTGAAAGAGGAGAGCGCTAGAGGGAAGATGAGAGAATGTCTCAAAGGACTAATGTCCTCATTGTACAACCTGGTTTGAATGCAGACGGATTCTCTGAGAAATTAGGGCAGGAGAGAGAATCGCCAGAGCATTGCAGAAACACCCCACACAGTTAAACTATTCTTTTCTGATATGGATAACATAAAATGCAATACCTATTGTCAAATATCTTATAATCAATTTCTTCATTTATTTATTTTCTTTTTAGACAAAATTTAGATTTTAAAAGATAAATAATATATTTTGTAATTGTATCTGAATAGAAGCTTGTTCCAGCTAAATCTTGTTTTCTAGAATGAGTCTGTTTGCTCTTCAGGCTTATCAGCTCAGCATGTGTTTGTGAGAGTGGGCTGGAGAATATGAGCAGTGATTCCATGGGCCGTGCGTGTTTTTGTCTGTGATAAGTAAGCATGTATGTGTGACCACAGCAGTGTCTTGTTTTGCTACACGCCGCAAGCAGAAAAGTCTCATCCGGTTGATCAGTGAAATGGCAAATACAGCAGCATGTGCACTAGGACAAGGCGCTTATCAGAGTTATCCAGACAGCCGCACACAGATAGAAGAGTAAAAACAGATATGCACACACTGACAAACACAGAGGGAGGTGTGTCTCATTCTTCCCTTGGGTGGTTATGTATATGAAACTTAAAACTGTAAATCTGTGCTGTACTAGAAATATATTTTAAAATATGAATTGCTCAGTGTATTTTTTTTTTTCTATGAGTTCATATTTTGTGTTTTTGTTTGTGGTGGATTTTTGTAATTTTTTATAATAACTTAACAAAGCACAACTTAAATCCATGCATATTGTTACAAAAGCGTTGTATTTCAAAGAAAGTTATGTAAATCTCGGACTTTCCATTTAACAAAGAATCCTTTTATGAAATGTATCACAGTTTAACAAAATCAACACAACTGTTTTCAACAACAACAATAATAATAATAATAATAATAATAGGATTATAATTGTTATTTTATTTTACTTAATTTTTTTGAGCACAAAATCAGCATATTAAAATGATTTCTGAAGTATCTTGTGACACTTAAGTATGGCGTAATGGGTTCTGAAAATTAAGCTTTGCCATCACAGGAATAAATTACATTTTAAAATATATTTAATTAAAATAGAAGACTGTAATAGTCACAGTATTACTGTTTGTGTTGTTGTTTTAATCAAACAAATGCAGAAAGACCCACACATAAAAAAATGTTTCACACACATAAAAAATCTTACTGACCCTGAAACTTTTGAATGGTAGAAAATAATTCAAGGACCTGTTGAGATTCAATAGAGGTCAGAGAGTTCACTAAGGAAGGTGTGTCACCTGTGTTTTGTTGAGAACTTGAAGAAGTGCAGTAACACAAGTAGGTATTTCACATCGTACTTAACCAGTTACACACTTTTGCTGAGGTGTCTTTTTACCTCACACATTCCAATTCTTTGTAGAAAAAAAAAGCCATTTATTTTGTGATGCCCCGAGGCAGATGAAGGGTCAGGGAGTTAGTTAGGTGCCGTTCTCCCAGCAGTGGTTCAGTGAAAACCGGGGGCCTTCCCATTTGTGGTACAGAGCTCTTGCCATTCAGCCACCTGCCTCCAATACAGAAAAGCAAGCGGCCGGCAAACTTCACCATTTGCCTCGGGCAGCTGGACGTGTTATTGATCAGGTCAGGGTAGGCTTTTTCCCTCCTTTCCTTCTGATGGAAGCTGGACTTTGGTCTGAGCCGCATTCCTGGGTTCTGTTGAGCTCGGAGGCAGAAGGGAGGGATGATGTGGAGGGGAGGAGGGACACAGAGGCTGGAAATCACTTGTCATGTGCGTATAAAAGTCTGCCTTTCATTTTAGAGCATGCTCACTGAGGCCATGCTCAGCTTCCACCAAATCCAGCCCCCAAATTTGAACTGGAGGGAGGGGAAGTTACGACACTGACTCTTGTGTTGTACTCCTCTGTGTCTGTTTGCTTTGGCTCCCACCCTGCATGGTTCCCTCTGCACCTATGCTCTACGTTTGAAAAGGTGAAGGCGGATTACACTGGAAAAGATGGACGGCATTGACAGGAAGCCATGTGAGACATGCTCTTTTTCTTAGTTCTAGTGTCTTTTGCCCCTGTACGGTGTATCACTTAAAGGAGGAAAGCTTCATCAGAAAGATAAGCACCAGTTGGTATAAAAAATCTGAAAAAGAATGAGTTCAAAGAAAGTTGTAGTCTGAAGTGTTGTTGAGCTCAAATGGAAAAGAATTGACTCGTTTGATTCAGGTAGGCAATCAGTGAAGTATAAGAAAAGGTCAGGAGCAATGTTTGCCTTGTGTTTATGTGCTGGCAAAATAGGGTTTGAAGGCTTGGACTTGTGTAATGATGTGGGAAGACACGTGGACACATTCTGAGAACTCCTGCATTGACACAGGGTTCAGAGTTACCTAAATCCTCGAAGCATCTTATCACTGCTTCATGTGTGGCTGCTCTGAGTCAGAGTGAATATCTATCTGAGATGTGATGGGAGGGCGGAAGGGATTTGTCTCTACTGTGGCCATGTGGTACGATTAAAAAAAGGGCAGATTTCATAAAGTGCTGTGCTGTTCACGTGGTTGATCTTCTGAATTTATGCTTCAGCTCTTTCTTCTGTTGTGTGAAGTTGCGCACTCTTGTGCCCCACAAACTGTTGTCAAGATTTTAGGGATTCTTAGCACTAAAATATTATTGTAAATAATCTGTGCTCTCATTGTCTTTAGACATTATTCTGTAAAAAGTGAATTGTTAAAATATTTTGTAGAGTTACAATACACTTATAGACTTGCCACCTGCTGCATTTAAAGTAATGAAACAAGGCAGCGATATATAATAAGCAGTTACGGCAACTCTAACGGCTAATTTTCTGTCATGTTTTAAAAGCTCATTAATGTATCCTTGTAGTGCAAAAATATTTGAATGTGACTTTATTTTACTGTATGTTTCAATACTCTAATCTAGTAGTCCGTAGTCTAGTCTATATGTATCTCTAAGGTGAAACCACCTGGATCTGTTATTTTAAAGTGGTCATATGACGTTGCTAAAAAGAACCTTTTGATGTAATGTTTATGTAGTTTAGGGTTTAAAAAAACATTATTTTCCACATACTGTACATTATTGAAAAGCGAGGTTTACACTGATTGCCTCGCTATCCAGTGTGTTGTGATTGGCCGAATGCCTCAAGTATGTGATGGAAATGTTACACTCCTTACCATACTATGATGCCGTGTCCCGGCACGACGGGGGCAAAACCAATAAAACCCATTACAAACAAGGCATTTGTTGCATCCAGTGGGGACATAATTAGGGGCCCGAGCACCGAGGTGCGAGGACCCTCTTGTATCTGCTTTGTTTTTAGGGCCCGAGCACCGAAGGTGTGAGGACCCTATTGTATCTGCTTCGTTTATTATTATTATTAGGGCTCAAGCCCGAAGGGGCGAAGAGCCCTATTGTTCCCCTAAGGATTATTCTTATTAGGGCTCAAGCCCGAAGGGGCGAAGAGCCCTATTGTTCTTCTAAGGATTATTCTTGTTAGGGCTCAAGCCCAAAGGGCGAGAGGCCTATTGTTTTCCTTAGGATTATTTTTTATTATTATTATTATTATTATTATTATTATTATTTTTTTTTTTTCCAACGTCTCGGGGGCTTTTGGGGCCCTTAACATGCTTAAAAAGTCTTGAAAATTGGCACACAGATTGGAACCTGCGGCCATTAGGGCCGGGCAGAGACTGATACACGGGCGTGGCACAGGGGCTCTACAGCGCCCCCTGGAATATGGAGGGCCATATATCATACATTCTTGCTCGTAGACGTATGAAACTCGGTACACATATAAATCTCATCAATCCAAACAACTTTTGTATTGCATATCATAGGCTCCGCCCAACAGGAAGTTGGCTATTTAGGGTTTAGTATTCAAATTTTTCGTCAAAGTTGTGGGGGCTTTTGGGGTCCTTAACATACTCAAAAACTCTTGAAAATTTGCGCACACTTTGGAATCTGTGGCCTTTAGGAGCCTGCAGAGGCTGGGACCCGGGCGTGGCACAGGGGCTCTACGGCGCCCCCTGGAACACAGTCAGAAATGTTGATGTATAGCTCACACATACTTGCACATATTCATATGAAACTCAGTACACATATAGATCTCATCGTGCCGAACAACTTTCGTATTGCATGTCATAGGCTCCGCCCATCAGGAAGTCAGCTATTTAGAGTTATGTAAAAAGCGCATGCTCTGGAATTTGAAATACTTGTCATAGGTTTTTTGCTCGATTGCCGCCAAACTTGGTCAACATGATCTCAAGACACTGGGGATGAAAAATTGCCAGGGGATTTTTGATATCTCGAACGGTTTGCTCGTGGCGAGGCGTTGAAATTATGGCGAGAAATGAGAAACAGGAAGTGTCTAATACCGTCCACATACATTTCCTGATTTTAATCAAACTTCATCAGATTATTCGTTGTATGATGTCGATCGCATATATGTGACTATTAGGAGTCAAAGTTATAGCGCCACCAACTGGCAGAAGGAAGTGTGTCATTTTCAAAATGATTTGAATTCAGCATCTTATTATTACTCGATTTGCTTCAAACTTCATCAGAATAATGTTAAAACACAGCCGATATAAATCTGCAAGGGGGATATTGATATCTAAAAAATTGTTGCCGTGGCAACATGTCAAACTGGAATACTTCTCAGGTGATTTTGAGGCAAATAACATACTTAGAATTTCACAAAACTCTGAACACACATCAGTATTTCTGATAGGAACTTAAATTGTGAATGGATTTTGGATAGCTTGAATGGTTTTGCCGTGGTGATTTTTTGAAATGACCTTACAAAGGGAATCATTATTGTATTTTTAAATTGCAGCTTCCAAACACGTCAAAGAATTTTTTCATACAGATGAAAAAGTCATTCTGAGGAAATATGCATAGTTTCACGACTTTACAACACTGTATGGATAACAGAAAATTTAAAAACTGTCAGACATCTCATCTCACTTTGTCCCTCTGTTTGAGTATATGTGCTTCAGACTTCCATTGTCTGAGAGAAATAGCGCCCCTACAGGTTCAATTCCCGGACTTTTACTTTCACTTTTAAATCGGTTAAAAATACAAATAAATACTTAGATTTAATTCACACTGACAAGCTAAACCAACATATCTGATTATTACCGGTTCAGGGCTCATGGATAAATTATTTCTGGCCAGAGATACGTGAGAAATAGGAGAGATGAATCACCGCTGTGACCACGAGCGTCTGGAGTAAAGAGCTCAGAGAAAACGAATTTATTCCTGTTTTAAAGCTTTTAAAAATAAATTATTACAGCGATATCACACAATCAACCAATTAGAACACACCAAGAGCTAAATTAAGATGTTTTTGAACTGTTTGTGTGAAAATGAAATATTTGTGGCTGCCTATCTGAAATCACCGCCTCCGATCAGCGCGTACAGTGTCCAGCTCAAAACAAACGAATTTATTCTTGTTTAAGAGCTTTTTTAAATAAAATATTACCACAAATGCACACAATAAACCCATTGTAACACTACAAGAGCTAAATGCAGGTGTTTGTGACCTGTTTAAGTGTGCAAGACTATTTGAAAGCGCGACTGGCAGAATAACATATATCTCTCGAGCTGCAGGATTCTGGCTTTCGTCGTACGAACGAACACATCACGGACAAGATTATTTCAAAATACATAATAGCTTGGCGAATATAAACGAAAACAGCCACGTGAACATAAACTGGATCTACTGGATTTGAATATTAAAGTGACCACATTTACCACTTGCTTCTGTCTTCAATTTTAATCTATATAAAAAAGGAAACTCATTCGACTTGGCTGCTTTTTTAATGTGTGCGTATTTATTTATTTACCTTTTTATACATTTTGTATAATTTCATAGTTTGTGTATTACAATTATAAAAACCAAAATAAATTTAGCCACTCACATAGAAATAGCTTAGGCCTTAACCTTTTTCTGACAGTTTTAGGGATTTTTAAAAATCCCAAAAAAAACTTATTTGTGCTGCAAATAATAATTTCAAACTCATTTGATACTGACCTATGACATCCTGTGACATTATATTTATTTGAATTTACATAATCTCATGGATGTAACAGTAAATCTGTTCAGCTCACAGATCAATACTAAGCTGTAATGCAAGCAGAACTTTCACAAATGCTTATGAGTCATTTAAGGATTTGATAACACTGTAAAATAATGTCTAATTTGTTAACATTAGCAAATGCATTGATAACACTTTATAATAACTGCACTCATTAGTAAATAGTCAGTTCATGCTTTATAAAGCCTTGTCCCAATATTAATAGTCAGTAGTAAGCAGTTTATAAATACAGCTATAAATAGCTTGTCCTTGGTTTATAAGCACATTTATTAAAAAGGAGAGTAAAGGGTCAGTTATCTTCCTATGAAAAATAAAAGATAAAAATAAACAAACAACAACACAGATTGATACAGAACTCAGAAATTTTATTGTGGATTTATGATAAAATCAGCCTGTAAATGAATTCATACTCCTCCTCATACTACTCCATACTCCTTTTTCAACATGATGCCAATATACTGAGATGTTAAATTGTGAATGGGTTTAGGATAGCTTAAATGGTGTTGCCATAGAGATTTATTAAAGTAACATAAAAAATACAATAGTTATTTTACTATATCTTTAAAATTTTTCATGCTAACTCTTCATAATTTTTTATATAAGTAGAAGTCCTCATTTGAAGGAAGCACAGTAAGTTTCATAGCTTTATCATTTTCAAGAGCCAGCATAAAATTAAAACTATCATAACTTATAAATCAAGCTTGCAATTCTTAGTACCTATAATGGCCACCAGAGGGAGCTATAGGATTACTTTTAAATAATTATTGGAGAAACGAGTATGATTTAAATAATTTATAGAAATCTTTCAAATAAAATAATATGTATTTTAGGAATTTTACTGATAAAATGACCCTCACTTAATTAGAATAACAAGCTGAAGTATTGTGAACTGTATATTAAGAATAATTCTTAATAGGCTTTATGGACAGATACGTTTTAAGTGACTCTTGAAGGTTCAGCACCACATCCTCTTTTACCACTGTTTAAAGAATTAATCTTACAGAACAGGTGTGAATGAATTTTGGATAGCTTGAATGGTTTTTGTCGTGGTGATTTTTTGAAATAATAGTAAAAAAGGAACCAGTAAAAAAAAGTGCAGCTTCTAAACACTTCAAAAAAATGTACACATAGAAGACAAGTCATTCTGAGGAAATATGCATAGTTTCATGACTATACAACATTATATGGATGACAGAAAATTAAAAAACATACATCTGATGTCACTCTGTCCCTCTGTCACTGTGTGTGTGTGTTTTAAGTGAATTAGGTGTGAAACTATCAGTGAGCATTTAGTCTCCAGCGCCAACATTTTACAGAACTCCCACTTTCCTGGAGTCTCAGAATTACTCGGTGTCAGGTTCTGAGAGATCTAAGATTCCAAAAAAATATTTAATTAGAATACCATGAAGTATTGTGAAATACTATATATTAAGACTTTATATATAGGCTTAATGAACAGATTAGAGTGACTCGTGAAGGACCAGCACCACCTTCTCTTGTCCGATGGTTTGAGGAATATATCTTCCAGAATCCGGGATTAAGATTTAGGAGCTCATTTTTATTCCACCTCCTTTCCTGAAAGTCTGTCTTGCAGAATTGACTAAAAATTAATCTTCACATTAATTCCTAATTCTTTTGCAATTCTTTTGTCAGTTCTTCTTGACCTGTTTTTCTCTTCCAGCTTTCCTGGACTATTGTATAGCACTCATAAATGATTAAATAAAAAATAATGGTAGTTATTAAGATTGATATGGTTTGGAATTGGTAAAATGTGCTTGGAAAAAAATCACAATAAAACAATGTTTTAATGTTTAAGTTTGGAATATTAACTGACATGAATGAATGCTATATAAATATTGTTCATGTTAACATAATGTTTATAAATGAAATCTTATTGTAAAGTGTTACTAAAGTTATATATATATATATATATATATTGTTCTGTGAATGTGATTTTAAAGTCTAGATGATTCGGATTAACCCTTTAACTGCCATATCAAGTTCAAGTTCAAGTTCAAGTTCAATTTATTTGTATAGCGCATTTACAACAGCCTCCTGGCTGACCAAAGTGCTTTAACATAAGAGCAAGAATATTACACATACATAAAAATAGACCAGACAAAAAAATTTAAAACCACCCATTTCAAAATGTAGCATAACACAGTAGTCAGTACACTAAGGAAAATAAAAAAGTTTTTAGCAAAGATTTAAAAATAGACAAGGAAGGGGCCAGTCTGATCTCTAAAGGCAGGGTATTCCAGAGTCGTGGCCCAGCCACTGCAAATGCACGCTCCCCTCTACGATCCCCTCTATCCTTTAAAACCTCACTGCCAGAGGGATACTGTGAATGCATGTGCCCGCTGGGCACAGTTTACCTGATGCCACCGGGGTGGTGATGGCATTGGTGGCTTGAGCCCGCCATCGCTGCTTGCAGCTATATTTATTATTATTATTTTTATTTTTTATTAAACCTTCCGGGGTGTTTTGGGGCCTTAAACATGCTCAAAAACTCTTGAAAATTGGCACACACATTGGAATCTGCGGCCATCAGGACGCCGCAGAGGCTGGGACCCGGGCGTGGCACAGGGGCTCTACAGCGCCCCCTGGAAGACAGTCAGAATTCCTGAACCATAGCTCACACACACTTGCATGTATTTATATCAAACTCGGTACACTTATAGATCTCATTGAGCCGAACAACTTTCACACTTTATGTCATAGGCTCCGCCCAACAGGAAGTCAGCTATTCAGGGCTGTTTAAAAAAAGCATGCTCTGGAATTTGAAATACTCCTCTGAGGTTTTCAACCCGTTCGCCACGAAACTCGGTGAACATGATCTCAAGACATTGAGGATGAAAAATTGCGAGGGGATTTTTGATATCTCGAACGGTTTGCCCGTGGCGAGGCATGGAACTTATGGCGAGAAATGAGAAACAGGAAATGTCTAATAACATCCACATACATTTCCTGAATTTGATCAAACTTCATGGGTTTGTTCGTTGTATGATACCGATTGTATATATGTGGCTATTAAGAGTCAACGTTATAGCGCCACCAACTGGCAGCAGGAAGTGTGTCATTTTCCAAATGCTTTGAATTCAGCATCTTATTTTTACTCGATTTACTTAAAACTTCATCAGAATAATGACAAAACACGGCCGATGTAAATCTGTTGTGGGGATATTGATATCTGATATAGTGTTGCCATGGCAACGTGTCAAACTTGAATGTTCTGTTATGGTGAGTTTGAGGCAGACAACAAGCTCAGATTTACATGAAACTCAAAAACACATATCAGTATTAGTGATAGCTAGACAATGGCAAAAGCTTTTTAAAAGGGCGTGAAGGAGGCACTCTATAGCGCCACCTTTTGTCAAAAGTGGGGGGGTTAGTTTTAGCTACAGACACCAAACTTGGTACATAAATTGTTCTTTTCAAGACGGACAACTTTCTAATTCACAGTCATCAGCTACGATCAACAGGAAGTCGGCTATTTTGATTTGAATGTGTATTTTTGAGATTTTACAGTTGTGAATTAATGAATACTCCTCACAGGGGAAGTACACTATACACACCAAACGTTGTCTACATGAAGAAAAAACATCGAGGAACTTAAATTGCGAACAGATTTTGGTTAGCTTGAACGGTTTTGTCGTGGTGATTTTTTTGAAATGACAGTAAAAAGTGAAAACATTAATCGTCTTGTATTTTTAAATTGCAGCTTCCAAACCTTTAAAAAACATTTTTAATTTAGAAAACCAGTGATTCTGAGGAAATATGCATAGTTTCATGACTTTACAGCACTGTATGATTAAAAGAAAATTAAAAAACTGTCAGACATCTGATCTCACTCTGTCACTCTGTGTGCTGACTCTGTGTGTGTGTGTGAGTGTGAGTGGGGGAGGGGTGTGAGCTGAGTGGCAGACAGACAGAGAGAGAGAGAGAGAGAGAGAGACTTAAACATCTCTTTAATCACCAGAAAAAAAACTGTATTTTAAATAGTTATTTTTTTGTTGTTGCTGCTAATTGTGCTGTTATCATTACATCTTAAGAAATATCTTAGGCCTTATCCTTTTCTGACAGTTTCAGGGATTAAAAAAAAATCCTAAAAAACCTTATTTGTGCTGCAAATAATAATTTCAAACTCATTTGATACTGACCTCTGTCACCCTGTGGCATGACATTTATTTGAATTTACATAATCTCAAGGATGTAACAGTAAAAACTGTTCAGCTCACAGATGAAGACTAAGCTTTAATGCAAGCAGAACTATTT
This sequence comes from Carassius auratus, assembly GCF_003368295.1. Lineage (NCBI taxonomy): Eukaryota > Metazoa > Chordata > Actinopteri > Cypriniformes > Cyprinidae > Carassius > Carassius auratus. Next base: position 12,026 of record NW_020528135.1, read on the forward strand.
CACAAATGCTTATAGGTTAATGAAATCATAACAAAACACTTTTAAATTATTTAAGGATTTGGTAACACTTTAAAATAATGTCTCAATTGTTTAACATTAGTAAATGCATTGGTAACACTTCATAATAGCTGCAATTCTTAGCTAAGCATTAGTAAATAGTCAGTTCATGCTTTATATAGCCTTCTCCCAAAATTAATATTTTAGTAAGCATTTTATAAATACAGCTATAATTAAATTGTTCATTGGTTTATATGCACATTATTTTGAGGAGATTAAAGGCTGTAATCTCCCTAAAAAAAATGTAAAATAAAAAATAAAAAAATAAAATAAACAAACACAGAACTCATAAAATATTTATTTCAAGATGCAATAAAAGAAAACTGTACACCTTGGAATTTATATATATATATATATATATATATATATATAATATATATATATATAATATATACTATACAATTGCATAAGTTTATATTTAAAAAATGTTTAGCAAGTGTACAGCTAATAATAATAATAATGCATTTTATTTAGTTTTAGCTACAGACACCAAACTCGGGTACTTAAATTGTTCTTATCAAAGACGGACAACTTTCTAATTCACAGTCATAAGCTACGATCAACAGGAAGTCAGCTATTTTGATTTGAATGTGTATTTTTGAGATTTTACAAGTTGTGAATTAATGCATACTCCTCACATGGGAAGTACACTATACACACCAAACTTTGACTACATGAAGAAACAACATCGAGGAACTTAAATTGCGAACGGATTTTGGTTAGCTTGAACGGTTTTGACGTGGTGATTTTTTTAAATGACAGTAAGAAGGGAAACATTAATTGTATTGTATGTCTAAATTGCAGCTTCCAAACACTTCAAGGCATGTTTTCATACAGAGATAAATCATTATGAGGAAATATGCATAGTTTCATGACTTTACAACACTGTATGGATAAAAGAAAAGAAAAAAACTGTCAGACTTCTCAACTGACATGATCTCACTCTGGCCACTCCGTCTGTGTGAGGAAAGGGAGGGGGAGAGGGAGGGGGAGTGTGAGTGTGAGGGGTTGGTGACTGTGAATCTTTGGTGACTGACAGTGTGTGTGGATTGTAGGGAGGGGCTGTCTGGCAGAGAGAGAGAGAGAGAGAGAGAGAGAGAGAGAGAGACCTAATCATTCCTTTAATAATCAGGAAAAGAAATCTATATTTTAAATTGTTATTGTTTTTGTTGTTGCTAATGGTGGTGTTTTTTTCCTTTCATTACAGGTTAAGAAAATCTCTTAGGCCTTATCCTTTCTGACAGTTTTTGGGATTTAAAAACATCCTAAGAAGCCTTATTTGTGCTGCAAATTATAATTTCAAACTCATTTGATACTGACCTATGACAACCTGTGACGTGACATGACATTTATTAATCTCATGGATGTAACAGTAAAACTCTTCAACTGACAGATTAAGCTGCAATGCAAGCAAAACTATTTCACAAATGCTTATAGGTCATTAAAATCATTACAAAACACTAATAAATTATTAAAGGGTTTGGTAACACTGTATAATAATGTCTAATTTGTTAACATTAGTAAATGCATTGGTAACACTTTATAATAACTGCACTCATTAGCTAAGCATTAGTAAATAGTTCATGATTATAAAGCCTTTTCCCTTAATAATAGTCATTATTAAGCAGGAATACATCTCTAATTACATTGTTCTTGGTTTAAAAGCACATATATTACAAAGGAGATTAAAGTTTCAGTTGTCTTATAAAATAAATCAATAAACACAACCCAGTTTGATTCAGAATTCAGAAATATTTATTTCAAGATGCAATAAAAGGAAACTGTACACTTGAAAAGGTTTTGAGCGATTCTTGAAGGACTAGCATCACCTTCACTTGTACGATGGTTTGAGGAATATATCTTCCAGATAGTACCGCCGCTCCCTATATGCAGAGTATGCAGTCTTCGTAGAGCACCAACTCCCAGAGGGGCACCAGTTGCTCAAAAAAAACAAAACAAATATGCGCCATTCTCCCATCCGCGTTCGGCGACCACTCAATAGCATTTGAGAAGAAAGACTTGTAGTCAACAAAACAATTGTAATGTGTTCATATAGGTGTCAGCTACAATGCACACCTTATACATTTTTTATACATTTTAAAATAAAGTGTTACTAAAGTTATATATATTGTTCTGTGTATGTGATTTCAAAGTCTAGATTTGGTCGATTAACCCTTTAACTGCCACATCCCTTAAAACTTGATTGTCAGAGGGTTACTGTAAATGCTTATGCCCGCTGGGCACAGTTTTCCCGATGCCACGCAGGGTGGCGTTGCACTGATGGCTTGAGCCCGACATCGCTGCTTGCAAGCTATATTTTTTTATTATTATTATTAGGGCTCAAGCCCAAAGGGCGAGAGGGCCTATTGTTTCCTTAGGATTATTTTTTATTATTATTATTATTAGGGCTCAAGCCTGGAGGGCGAGAGCCCTATTGTTTTCCTTAGGATTATTTGTTATTATTATTATTATTATTATTATTATTATTATATTATTTATTATTATTATTTTTTTCAAGGTTTCGGGGGCTTTTGGGGGCCCTTAAACATGCTTAAAAAGTCTTGAAAATTGGCACACACATTGGAACCTGCGGCCATTAGGGCCGGGCAGAGACTGATACACGGGCGTGGCACAGGGGCTCTACAGCGCCCCCTGGAATATGGAGGGCCATATATCATACATACTTGCACATAAACATACGAAACTCGGTACACGTATAGAACTCATCAATACAAACAACTTTCGTATTGCATATCATAGGCTCCGCCCAACAGGAAGTTGGCTATTTGGGGTTTATTATTCATATTTGTCGTCAAAGTTGTGGGGGCTTTTTGGGGTCCTTAACATACTCAAAACTCTTGAAAATTTGCGCACACTTTGGAATCTGTGGCCTGAAGGAGCCTGCAGAGGCTGGGACCCTGGGCGTGGCACAGGGGCTCTACGGCGCCCCCTGGATCACAGTTATAAATGTTGATGTATAGCTCACACATACTTGCACGTATTAATATGAAACTCAGTACACATATAGATCTCATCGTGCCGAACAACTTTCGTATTGGCATATCATAGCTCCGCCCAACAGGAAGTCAGCTATTTAGAGTTATGTAAAAAGCGCATGCTCTGGAATTGAAATACTTGTCATAGGTTTTTACTCGATTGCCGCCAAACTCGGTCAACATGATCTTAAGACATTTGGGGATGAAAAAATTGCCCGGGGATTTTTGATATCTCAAACGGTTTGCTCGTGGCGAGGCTTTGAAATTATGGCGAAAATGAGAAACAGGAAGTGTCTAATACCATCCACATACATTCCTAATTTTAATCAAACTTCATCAGATTATTCATTGTATGATGTCGATCGCATATATGTGACTATTAGGAGTCAAAGTTATAGCGCCACCAAGTGGCAGCAGGAAGTGTGTCATTTTCAAAATGCTTTGAATTCAGCATCTTATTTTTACTCGATTTGCTTCAAACTTCATCAGAATAATGTTAAAACACAGCCGATATAAATCTGCTGGGGGGATATTGATATCTAAAATAATGTTGCTGTGGCAACATGTCAAACTGGAATACTTCTCAGGTGATTTTGAGGCATATAACATGCTTAGAATTTCATCAAACTCAGAACACATATCAGTATTAGTGACAGCTAGACACTGGCAAAATTTCATAAGAGGGCGTGGAAGAGGCACTCTATAGCGCCCACCTTTTGTCAAAAGTGGGGGGGTTAGTTTTAGCTACAGACACCAAACTCAGTACAAAAATTGTTCTTATCAAGACGGACAACTTTCTAATTCACAGTCATCAGCTACGACCAACAGGAAGTCGGCTATTTTGATTTGAATGTGGATTGTTTTTTACATTTATGCTGTGAATTAATGCATACTGCTGCAGAGGAGAGTAACACTATACACACCAAACTTGGTGTACATGTTGAAAAAACATTGAGGGAACTTAAATTGTGAATGGTTTTGGATAGCTTGGATGGTTTTTGTCGTGGGGATTTTTTTAAAATGACAATAAAGATGGAATTATTAATTTTCCTGCATTTTTTAAATTCCAAACACTTCAAAACCTTTTTTCATAAAGAAAAAAAGTTATTCTGAGTAAATATGCATAGTTTCATGACTTTACAACACTGTTATGGATAACAGAAAATTAAAAAACTGTCAGACATCTCATAATCACTTCGTCCCTCTGTTTGAGTGTGTGTGCTTAGGACTTCCATTGTCTGAGAGAAATAGCGCCCCTACAGGTGCAGTTCACCGGAATAAAAAAGGGAGGAGACTGTCTTTTGGTTTCGATTTAAAAACGGTTAAAAATACAAATAAATACTTGGATTTAATTCACACTGACAAGCTAAACCAACATATATGATTATTATAAGGTCAGGGCTCATTAATAATTGATGTGTGGTCAGTGATACGTGAGAAACACGAGAGATGAATCACTGCTCTGAAACAGGAGCGGTGGAATGATGAGCTCAGAAAAAAACGAGTTTATTCTTGTTTTATAGCTATTAAAAATAAAGTATTGCAGCGATATCACACAATTCACCAATTAGAGCACACCAAGAGCTAAATTAAGATGTTTTTGAACTGTTTGTGTGAAAATGAAATATTCGCGGCTGCCTATCTGAAATCACTGCCTCCGATCAGCGCGCACAGTGTCACAAGTTCAAAACAAACGAATTTATTCTTGTTTAAGAGCTTTTCAAAATAAATTATTGCCATAAATGCACACAATACATCCATTATAACACAACACGAGCTAAATGCAGGTGTTTGTGACCCGTTTAAGTGTGCAAGACTATTTGAAAGCGCGACTGGCAGAATAACATATCTCTCTCGAGCTGCAGGATTCTGCCTTTCGTCGTAAGAACGAACACATCACGGACAAGATTATTTCAAAATACATAATAGCTTGGCTAATATAAACGAAAACAGCCACGTGAACATAAACTGTTGAGAAATAAATCTGAAGTGGATCTACTGGATTTTAATATTAAGTGACCGCATATACCAGCTGCTTCTGTCTTCAATTTTAATCTATATAAAAAATTAAACTCATTCATCTTGGCTGCTTTTTTAATGTGTGTACGTATTTATTTATTATTTTGCTCTAACAAGACTTAATCTATATTTAATTAAATCAATTACATTTGATTTTACATTTGATTTGTCCATTTCTGCATCTAAACGCCTAAAAACCTAAAACATGCTCTATTATACTATTGTTAGCAATTTCTTTATCGTCCAATTTATCTGGTGTACACACTTTATTTTCATAATAAACTCGTTTGTTAGATTATACACAGTTATAGTGGTCTATAATAAATATTGACAGGTTTTATTCAAGCTGTTTAGAATGATTGCCATAGGCTAATTTTTTAAAAATGTAAATCCCAAAAAAAAAAAAAAAATAAATAAAAAACATTGGAAAAGAATAACTTGTACTTTTTTATACATTTTGTATAGTTTCATAGTTTATGCATTATAGTTATAAAAACAAACAAATTTAGCCACTCACATAGAAATCTTAGGCCTTATCCTTTTCTGACAGTTTTAGGGATTTTTAAAAATCCTAAAAAACCTTATTTGTGCTGCAAATAATAATTTCAAACTAATTTGATACTGACCTCTGACATCCTGTGACATGATATTTATTTGAATTTACATAATCTCATGGATGTAACAGTAAATCTGTTCAGCTCACAGATCAAGACTAAGCTGTAATGCAAGCAGAACTTTCACAAATGCTTTAGGTCAATAAAATCATTACAAAACACTTACAAATCATTTAAGGGATTTGATAACACTGTAAAATAATGTCTAATTTGTTAACATTAGCAAATGCATTGATAACACTTTATAATAACTGCACTCATTAGTAAATAGTCAGTTCATGCTTCATAAAGCCTTGTCCCAATATTAATAGTCAGTAGTAAGCAGTTTATAAATACAGCTATAAATAGCTCATTTATTAAAAAGGAGAGTAAAGGGTCAGTTATCTTCCTATGAAAAATAAAAAATAAAAATAAACAAACAACAACACTGATTGATACAGAACTCAGAAATGTTATTGTGGATTTATGATAAACTCAGCCTGTAAATGAATTCATTCTCCTCCAAGAAGACACAAGTAGTTCACACCAAACTTTTTTAACATGAAGCCATATACTGAAGATGTTAAATTGCGAATGGGTTTAGGATACCTTAAATGGTGTGGCCATAGAGATTTATTAAAGTAACATAAAAAAATACATAGTTATTTTACTATATCTTTAAAAATTTTAATTCCAACTCTTCATAATTTTTTATATACGTAGAAGTCATCATTTGAAGGAAGCACAGTAAGTTTCATAGCTTTATCATTTTCAAGAGCCAGCATAAAATTAAAACTATCATAACATAAAATCAAGCTTGCAATTTTAGTACCAATAATGGCCACCAGATGGAGCTATAGGATTACTTTTAATAATTATTGT
>NW_020528136.1:0-2500 GCF_003368295.1 Carassius auratus
ACACACACACTCTTTCTCTCTCTCTCACTCACACACTCACTCTCTCACACCGACACACACACCACTCTCGCTCTCTCTCTCACACACACTCACACACACTCTCTCTCTCTCTCTCACTCCACACACTCACTCTCTCTCTCTCACACACACACACTCACTCTCTCTCACACAACACACCTCACTCCTCTCACCACACACACACACGCACTCAAAACTCTCAAACACGCACGCACTCACACTCTCTCTCACAGACTCTCACACTCTCTCACACACACACACACTCAAATCTCAAACACACACACACAAACACACTCAAACTCTCAAACACACACACACTCAAACTCTCAACACGCACACACTCAAACTCTCAAACACGCACACACTCACACTCTCTCTCTCAAACACACACATTCTCTCACAAACACACACACACTCTCTCTCTCACTCTCACACACTTTCATACTCACACTTTCACTCAAGCACTACTCACTCTCACACAAGCACACTCACACAAGTACACGCACTCTCTCACATGCACTCTCACTCACTCTTTCTCACACACTCTCACTCGCACACACACACTCACATAAGCAGTCACACGCACACTCTCACTCACACTCTCACACACACACTCACTCTCACTCACACTCTCACACCTGCTTGAGGAACTCCTCGAGGGCCATCTCTCCCTGTGCCACCAGCAGCACGTCCTTCACCACCATCTCGTTCTTCTGCAGGTCCACGTCCCAGATCTGACCCAGACTCAGCTCGGACAGAACCCAGTTCACATGCAGACGCTTCATCAGCTGCTTCCAGTGCCGGTCCTTCAGCGCCTCCGACTTCAGCTCGATCACCAGCATGTTCACCTGAGGATCAGCACAGCGAGGGTTTAGGAGCCTGGCTGACTCTATCCCAGCATGCTCAGCGGTTCAGGCCGGAGCGGCTCACCTTCATGTAGCCCTTGAGCAGTCTCTGCACGAACTCGTAGGAGGCGTACTGCCTCAGTCGAGCGGGGAAGTTCTTCAGCTGGTTGGAGAGAGCGTCCAGACTCTGGCGCAGCTGCACAGCAGAAGAACACAGACTCGGTGTGAGCCAGACGCAGGTGTGTGTGTTTCGGGAGACGCGGTGTGTGTGTGTGTGTCGGGAAACGCGGGTGTGTGTGTGTGTGTTCGGGAGACGCGGGTGTGTGTGAGTGTGTCTCGGGAGACGCGGTGTGTTGTGAGTGTGTCTCGGGAGACGCGGGTGTGTGTGTGAGTGTGTCTCGGGAGACGCGGGTGTGGTGAGTGTGTCTCGGGAGACGCGCGGTGTGTGAGTGTGTCTCGGGAGACGCGGGTGTGTGAGTGTGTCTCGGGAGACGCGGGTGTGTGAGTGTGTCTCGGGAGACGCGGGTGTGTGAGTGTGTCTCGGGAGACGCGGGTGTGTGAGTGTGTCTCGGGAGACGCGGGTGTGTGAGTGTGTCTCGGAGACGCGGGTGTGTGAGTGTGTCTCGGGAGACGCGGGTGTGTGAGTGTGTCTCGGGAGACGCGGGCGCGTGTGTGTTCTCGGGAGACGCGGGCGCGTGTGTGTGTCTCGGGAGACGCGGGCCGCGTGTGTGTGTCTCGGGAGACGCGGGCGGTGTGTGTGTCTCGGGAGACGCGGGCGCGTGTGTGTGTCTCGGGAGACGCGGGTGTGTGTGTGTGTCTCGGGAGACGCGGGTGTGTGTGTGTGTGTCTCGGGAGACGCGGGCGCGTGTGTGTGTCTCGGGAGACGCGGGCGCGTGTGTGTGTCTCGGGAGACGCGGGCGCGTGTGTGTGTCTCGGAGAACGCGGGTGTGTGTGTGTGTGTCTCGGGAGACGCGGGTGTGTGTGTGTGTCTCGGGAGACGCGGGTGTGTGTGTGTGTGTCTCGGGAGACCCGGGTGTGTGAGTGTGTCTCGGGAGACGCGGGTGTGTGAGTGTGTCCTCGGGAGACGCGGGTGTGTGTGTGTGTCTCGGGAGACGCGGGCGTGTGTGTGTGTCTCGGGAGACGTGGGTGTGTGTGTGTGTGTCTCGGGAGACCCGTGTGTGTGTGTGGTGTGTCTCTGGAGACCCGTGTGTGTGTGTGTGTCTCGGGAGACGCGGGTGTGTGTGTCTCAGGAGACTCGGGTGTGTGTGTGTCTCGGGAGACTCGGGTGTGAGTGTGTGTCTCGGGAGACCCGGGTGTGTGTGTGTCTCGGGAGACCCGGGTGTGTGTGTGTGTCTCGGGAGACCCGGGTGTGTGTGTGTGTCTCGGGAGACCCGGGTGTGTGTGTGTGTCTCGGGAGACTCGGGTGTGTGTGTCTCACCTTACGCGGCTGCACAGAGACCCACGGCTGCTCCTTCATCTGATCGATCTGCTCCCAGACCTTCGACAGCTCCGACCAAACCCCCTTCAGATCCTGCAGCTCCTCCAGAGCCACCTGACCAACACAACACACCACGGTTAATCTATCTCCACTCAGACAAGTGAAGAAAAAGATTAAGTGCACTTCATAGATTTGTTGA
>NW_020528136.1:7500-30221 GCF_003368295.1 Carassius auratus
ATGAGCGAGATGGCGAAGGGGTACAGCTGGTTGGCCTGATGGGCTTTGTTGACGATGGCCAGCGGCACGCGGAAGCTCAGCCACTTCAGGTTGCGCACCTCTTTGGAGAGCGTGATGATCTCGGGCAGGAAGTTGACCTTGAGCTTGAGCAGGGTGCCGGTGCGTCCGCGGGCGCGTGTGTTCTCGATGGTGAAGATGCGTCCGGACACGCCCAGGTTACGCTGCTGGACCTTCCTCGCCCAGTCCTCGAAGATCTCCTGCGTGTTGAGCTTGGCGCGGAAGCTGTCTCCGTCCTGCTTCAGCTTCAGACCCTCCACGTGGTTCTCCCAGCCCTTGCCCAGGACGTCTTCCACGCGCTTCATGTAGGCTGTCAGCTGCCGGTCGATCTGCTTGGCCCAGATGATGGAGCCGGAGACGGGGGGCAGGTCTCGCACGTGGCTCATCTTGCAGGACTGGCTCTGAGGATACTGCACCTTGAACTTGTCGTGCAGAGCCTCGATGTCGTCTTTGACGCGCTGGATGAGCTGCGTCTGGTACTCTCGGATGGCTCCGCGGATGTGCGGCCGCACGAACAGGGCGTTGAAGCGGGAGAAGATGCGGAACATCTCGTTGGCGTTCTTGGCGGTGCCCAGCTGGTCGCGCAGGCGTGCGGTGATGCGTGTCTCCACGCGGTCGATGCGCTCGTCGTAGCGCTTCATGGCCGCTTCCCAGGCCTCCACTCCCTCCTTCGACACGTCCAGTCCGTCCACTTCCTTCACGTTCTCGTAGGCCAGATTGACCTCCTCGATGGCGTTGACGTCTGCGGCATCCAAGAGCACCTCGGCCACCTTCATATCGTCGGGCTCGGCCGTCTTCCCCTGAGCATGCTGGGTAACGGCAGACACCTGGAGAGAGACATAGACTGCATTAGCTCTGTTCTGATTGGTCCGTCAGCAGACTCCAGGGTGTGTTATTGTAGATAACAGGTAAATATCACAGACTCATCCGGATCACTGCAGTCAGCTCTACACGCTCTGAAGCTTTCTGATTGGTTGGCTGATAATAAAATATTAGAACTCAATTCAATATTAGAGCATTGCATTAGCAGCGCAAGGTTGTGGGTTCGATTCCCAGGGAACAATGTCAGGTAAAAACTGTTTCCACAAAGTTACTTTGGATAAAAGCATCTGCTAAATGCATGAATTTAATTTAAGTCATCCTGGTATCGCAGACTCTTTCACACAAACGCAAAAGGAAAAGCAGGTTTCCTGGTCAGGAATCATTAATCTCTGACTGGTCAACAACAGAACGGTCAGAAGCCGACGGGTCACACCTGAGGTCGGAGCACTCGGACGATGACGGCTCTCAGCTGCTCGTGCTGTCGTCTGAAGCGTCTCATGTGGTCCAAGCGGGACTGGAGCTTCCTGTGCGCCGGACTGAGACGCCACACCATCTTCAGGTTCTCCTCCCTCTTCCTCTTCACGATGTCCCTCAGGAGCACCTGCAGCTTCTCGTACTCGTCCTCCCACGTCTGGAAGACCTCGAAACACGCCACCATCACCTGCGCAGGAAGCAAACAAGACTTCAGAAACTCTAATCTGCGATCTGGTTTGGTTCTGTGTGTTATTCTCAAGCCGAGGGGCGAGTACCTTCTCAAACTCCTCGTACGCTACATGCATGAGCTTGCGGGTGCCCAGCACTTTGAGCAGCTGAGAGCTCAGGTCTCTGGAGATGGCCTCCACCAGACGCAGCGCACGCTGGATGGGGTACTTGGTGTTTCGGATCTTGCGCAGGTGAGTGAAGATGGCCACCAGCGCCTGCCGGATCTTGTCCAGCTCAGTGGCCGACAGGAGATCGTTGAGAGGGAAGTCCTTCATCAGAGGGTTGTAGTCGTTCACCGTCTCCACAGCCTGCTTCAGACCTGAGAGAAACAGCAGAGCGGTCACAAGCGTGACGGAGCACAGCGTGAGATCTCCCTCGGACAGACGGCTCACCCGTGTCTGTGTCGAAGCTGACCGTGGCGTGGAAGCGTTTGCCGTGTTTGAGGATGTCGAGCGTCAGCAGCACCTCGGGACTCTCTCTCTTCTCCTGGATGCGGTTCAGAGCTCGCTCCAGGTTCAGCCAGAAGCTGATCTCCTGCAGAGCCGTTCCAGACGCCGGGTCTCGGTCCAGTTTAGTCACCTGAAACACAGAAGTCCAGATCAACCGTAGGGTAACCCTGCACAAAACACACTCCAGGTGAGCAGGTCACGATAAGATCATCTTCAGGGAAGAGAATCTAACAATTCAGAGAACCTTAAGACAATCAAAAAATAAAATAATAATAATTTCCATTTGGTACAGAAGCACGTTAGAGGAGCCTGTGTTTATCTGCAGTAGTACAGAGACATGATCTCAAACCTTCTGTATCTCCCGGATCCAGCGGTTGACTCCGGACTGAAGCTGGTTCAGGAAGCTGGGATCCTCCACTTTATCTCCGAAGTCTGTGACCTTGGGCTTGTCTCCGCGCTCGTAGCACTGCTTGGCCACGTTGGTGATGATGGGGTGTATGAGCAGACTGATCTCGGGGATCTCGATGTTCTGCTGCAGGTGCAGTAAGCCCATCTCCAGCTCCGCGATCTTCTTCTCCACCGAAGGAGCCATCTTATCCCCATCCCTGCACACACACACACACACACACACACACCGTGAGGACCGGCTCTCACCTGACTCTCTCTCTCTCTCTCGCTCGAGCAGACCTCACCTGTCAGCTTTACCAGACTCCCGGATGTAGGACTTGAAGTAGGGAGCCACAGCGTTGCTGATGAAGGAGTGCAGCGTCTCGTACGGAGAGTCTTCGCTCAGAGTCAGGACTCGCACCTGAGTGGAGATGGGTTTATCTGCATCGATCACAGCGGTCCGCTTGATCAGAGCCAGGCTGGAAGAGCACGGATATCATCAGAACACAACAACACAGTGCTGACAGAAATCATTAGGACGCTAGTATCTCCACCAGCTACGTCAGTTATTATTTGCCGCAGGGTGTCAGTAGGAAATATCAGTTTACATGATGACATGATGCAATTTCAATTGTTCTTTTCTCTTTGGAGTGATACAAGCTGTTTGTGAATAGATAAGATCCCTAAAGTCTCAAACCCAAAGAGATATTCTTTATCAAAGTAAAGACTCGTCCACGCCCCTCTAAAACACGCCCCCACATCTCTAAATCACTGTGTGGGAAGATTTGCATAACGCCGCCCACATGTTGGCGGTCTGAGCTCGTTACCTGTTTGATTTGAGCCCGTAGTGGATGTCGATGCTGATGTTGTAGGAAATGCACTCGCGCTCCTCCTCTCCTTCATCTCCAACATCCTCTGCAGAACAACAACAAACAACCAGCCGTGTGTGATCAATCAGCTAAACCATCTGATGTGAGCCCAACACAAGTGAAGAAGAGGAGCATGTGATGATGCTGGTGTGTGTGTGTGTTACTGCCTGGAGCACAGTTGCACTACAGTAACAAGAGCAGATTCACACTGAAGAGAGCATTGTTTGAGTCTCGTTCAAAGACATCGTGACCATAACTGACCCATAGTAAGCCCCGCCCCCCCTTAGTTACTGTTGCTACCTCGGACAAACAAACAGAGCAGTTCACTCTCTTACTTACGATGACAGATGTCAGTAATAACAGCTTATAACATACACTTTTTTTAGGTGACATACTTTCAATAAAGCCATTACAAAGTTAAACAAATCCCCCTGTAAATCACTTTAATCAGTAAAATATCAGCTTGTAATGGGGAGGTTCATCTTTGTTATTGATTAGAAACTGCTCCTGAAACGGAAGCGTCGGTGACGTCACCGGTCTGCAGGAGACACGCCCCGAGCGCGCGCAGATCCTTCATCAGAACAATCTCTTTACACCGCTGTGTCTGAAACTGTTTTTATACAGTCTACGGTCTGAAACATAGAGGTCTGAACCGAACACACTAGAGAAGGTTAATTCGGACATTTGACGTGACAGCGACTCAAACAGGGCGGGGCTACACAAACTCTGCGACACTTCTAAAATATAAAGACATCGATGACAGTCAGAGCAAAACCGCACCCAAACACTGTTTGCAGGCCATCCTGAGTAATCTCAGATACAGATTATATGCTTTATTCAAAGATAAAGGTGTCTAATAGAAGTTTGAATATCATTTTGCGAGACCTTATGTACCTTATAGCCATACTCTGAAAGCAACAACACTTTACCTCAGATCTTAAAAATAATTTAAAGAAAAGATATAAACGTTATGTCAAAACTGTGAACTCAATGCGAACCAACCAAGTGTATTCAATCACAAATATGGCATCAGTCAATCATTATGTACATTTAATTATGTCTTACAGGTTTAATATTTATGAATCAGATCATAAACTTGTAAAATTCATAAAATTTCGTTCCGAGTGCAGAGGCTCCGCCCACACACGTTTCTGATTGGCTGTGCAATTTGATTGACTGATTGATTGATTGTGTCACGTCGCCGTGTTAACAGTGCGTTTAACGGACTGTTGTCACCTTTCAGCGCGCTCCGCTCCACCAGGATCGACGGAATCTGAGGATCTGACAGGAACTTCCTCATCTGCTCCAGCGCGCTCTTCTCCTCCAGCGCGCTCTCGAGAGAAGCGGGTGCGTCGCCGCCATCTTCCAGCAGCAGCGGGACGAGCTTACGGATGTGTTTCTGCAGAACCGACGCGTCCGCTACCGTCTGCACCGCTGCAGAGACCTCCATCCCGCCGCCGCCTTCCTCTCCTCCGCCACTGTCTGACATTTCTCGCCGCGATGAAACGCAAAGAGCCGATGATCGAGCTGTGAGAGAGATCCGCTGTATCACGGACTCTGACACTTCACCGGAATGACCAGCGCCCCGCGCGTCGCCAAACTTTATTGTTTCTCGGAAGTCTGTGATATGTAGTTTTTCCAGCGGCGGAACGAATGAGTGAACGCGAAGCGAGAACTACAAATCACAGAATGCCGAAAAGCGTCACACGCGCTCGCGTCAGCTCGTTTCTGCTGCAGTGACGCGTGTATATGAAAGACAAAAATGCATTTCATGCCAAATTTTACATTCATAAATGTACACTTTCAAAGGAAACTCCTTCCTTTCTTGATTTTGGAAGAGATTTTGACGAGTATGTAAATTATAAGAATTCTATTGCATTTAAGTCTCTTTCATGGTGTGATTCTTAGACCCTTTTACTGTTTAGGGTTGGATTTAATGTATGTATACCTGATTGACTTTTGTTCTTATTCTTATTCTGTCTTTGTATTTGTTTCTTTTTTGTTACATTAAAAACATAAATAACAATAAAAGGTGTGCAAATATTTGGTTTCAAACACAGTATCATAGCTATTAAACTATTTCTTGTTTCCCTATTATTTTAAATCTGTATTTAACCTCAGAATGATCTCAGAGTAAAAAGACCTGCCAAAGTCTGATTTTGTGGTAGCCATGCTTTACAATTAAATTATTATAATCTTAATTCAAGTGATGAAGGATTCTGAAGATCTGACAGTAATGTTAAATATTAAATATAAAAATTATTCATATGATGACAATGAATGATAAAAAACTCAAGAAAGAGTAGGCCTGATCAAAAAGTAATCAAATGTACTCTAATAAAGAAACTGAAATGGCTAACAACTAACTTAGAAAATGGTCATTTGTAATCTGTACCTTCACTAAAGCTGAAAATAACTCATATTAACTCTAAACTTAACTCTATATGAACTGTATCCAAGCTGTCACGTGACTAGCGCCCGCCAATCAGCGCTCGCGCGGGTTAATATTGATCCTGAGCGCGCTCACAGATGATGAGTCACGCAAGAACAAGGTTCACTTTGAGATTTCTATCTGTATCTATCTATATGTATCTGTCTTTCTAATAAAAAGCTAGAAACTTGCAGATTTAACTTTGTATCATCTCATGCTACATTTTTAGAAATACAGATAATGATTTTTTGCCAGTATTCAGACATACAGTACTTTGGTACAGTAACTAAGGTAAGAATAGATCTTGTTTATAGATGCAGTAGGTAGCCACAGTGTTTTAATAATCATACATATATGGATTGTAATAAAATTTTTGTGCCATGAATCTCATTAATTTCAGTTGTTGATTTGCTTTTACATTCACCTGATTGTTTTAATATGTAAATGTACCCATCATTTTTACAAACCATTCTAATGTCTTTCTCTTAATGAGCAGGATGCAGCGTGATGCATATTTTAGATCTCAGCGGATACATGTCTTCTGTGTGCCACGGTTCTGTCGAAGCCATGCTTTTCTGACACTGCTCTGATTTCACTGACACGTGATCAAAGCAGTAGAAACATGCTCCGAAGACTCTCTCAGTCAGATGTACAGTGATAAACACGGAGATCACACAATCAGTGATCATCCAGCTGTGTTCAGATTGGGTTTAGTTACCTATCTTCTGATTCTGTCAGTCAGTGTGCTCATCAATAAATTACTGAAAGTTGAGACCCAATAAAGGCAAAAAAGAAAAAAGAAATTAAAAGCTCTGATATATCCTGATGTGACCTGATGCTTTTCTACATACAGAAAACAGATGGGCACTACATTCAATTGTGTAGCTTTTCACACTGTATATTATTTCAAAGCAGACTGAGATAAAATCACATTGTGTTTGGATTGTGTGAATGTTCTATATCGCTCCGAGCACGCAGAAGCAGAGATGTGAGTCTCGTTCAGTGAATCATACAGATCAGATCTGTTTCAAACACAGAAACATCCAAACACACCGTCCTGTCTCATCATGACTCTGGCTTCTCTAGAGCTGCTTTGAGTCTTTGAACCAGGACTTGATGAACTGTGACACTGATATTTTCCTGTTTATTACCGTGAACAATCTGAATCGTATAAAGGTGACTTACTGGAGAATCATGGCGATTTGTGAACATCTCTGATTTTAATTTAAGACTAAAGGTGGGATGTT
Source organism: Carassius auratus (assembly GCF_003368295.1). Classification (NCBI taxonomy): domain Eukaryota; kingdom Metazoa; phylum Chordata; class Actinopteri; order Cypriniformes; family Cyprinidae; genus Carassius; species Carassius auratus. The sequence continues at coordinate 14,465 of NW_020528136.1, forward strand.
TCTGTACTGCAGCAAAACATAATGAAGCTTGTAGTTTTTATGCACTTCTGTCTGATTTTGAGCCTGTGGATGAGAAGCGGTTCACATCTGTCCTTCCTGTCTTCTAGCCATTCAGAAGAGTTCAGTTGAAAAAGAATGATTGTTTTTGTTATATTTGACAACAGAAACACTAATGTTTTCTGTGTTCAGTGTACGAGTGACTCACTCTCTGTGTTGTTCAGTGTCTCTCAGTCTGTTTTCTCAGGCTTCAGCAGCAGTTTGTGTGCCGTGCTCTCTCTCTCTCTCTCTCTCTCACACACACACACACACACACACACACACACACACACACACACACAGAGTAATGAGGCGTGAAGGCTCTATAGGACTGCTGGAGGGGCCCCTAAGTCCCACCTCCTCCTCTCCTGACCAATAGGCTTCTGCCTGCAGTCTGCTGATGTCACAGCTCCTGTGTGCAGTGGACCAATGGGCTCGCAGCTCCTGCTGACATCATCCAGCAGTCGGTTCCTCCAGCACACAGCTTCATTTTCTGCTCAGCTTTTGTGTTCAAATGGAGTCTGCTCTGGCGGTGTAGGAGCTTCTGTGTTTTATCTGCGGCGTGTGCTGACATGCAGCTCGTCTGAGGCAGGATGGTGGTAGACGCTCCTAATCCCAACGGGCCGTTCCCGCCTGTGGCTCTCATGCACTTCAGAGGTGAGTGATCCGGACGGATTGTTCTGTGTCATTGAGGCTTCAGTGTCTCCTGCCCATCCCCCCACTCCAGCAGTGATGTCACAGGAAGTGAGGTCACAGCTGAAGGAAGGGTGTTGTGTACGTGGGAACAAATGTCCCTACAAGGATAATAAAACCTGTAATTTTTGACACTGTGGGGACTGGCCTGCAATCAATATCATTATAATATCTTTAGGTTAGCATAGCAGTAATAGAACTCTATGGAAAGTCCCCACAATACACAGGAACAAATGTGTGTGTGTGTGTGTGTGTGTGTGTGAGCAGCAGGACAGATACGGCTCTGTCAGCTGATTACAGTGTGTAGATCAGGAAGGTTTGCTCTCATATGTTTAACGTTTCAGGTGTGTTTATAAAGTTTAGCTTCCATTATAATTTGTAAACAGCTGATAGAGATGATCATCATGTCAGTATACAGTAAATAACAGATTCACTGGCGATATATGTTAGATTTCACTGGGGCATGTGTGACTTGTCTCAAAGTAGCTTTACAGTATTAAAAAAAGTAAATAGTGTGTTGAAATAATACGAGACCAACAGTAAAGACGAAACCAGTAGTTCAATTCCAGACTGCAGCAAAGTCAGATTGTGCAGAAGAATCATCTGTTTCCTGTGGTCTTGTCCTGGTGCTCCTCTGAGACAAGGTCTTTACAGGGGATCTGTATCTGGGCTCTAGTTGTCCTGGTCTCCGCTGTCTTTCAGGGCAGTAGAGGTCCTTTCTAGGTGCTGATCCACCATCTGGTCTGGATACGTACTGGATCCGGGTGACTGCAGTGACCCTCTGATCTGGACACAGACTGGATCTGGTGGCTACGGTGACCTCGGAACAAGAGAGAAACAGACAAATATTAGCGTAGATGCCATTCTTCTAATGATGTAGCAAGTACATCGGGTGTTATGTGAAGTGTTCCCAGTTCCGGTTTACCTAATTAATGCAGCCTAAAAATCCTTTAATGGATTTGGATATTAAAAGCATATTAGTATGTTATGTGTATGCCAGGTTAAAGAGATGGGTCTTTAATCTAGATTTAAACTGCAAGAGTGTGTCTGCCTCCCGAACAATGTTAGGTAGGTTATTCCAGAGTTTAGGCGCCAAATAGGAAAAGGATCTGCCGCCCGCAGTTGATTTTGATATTCTAGGTATTATCAAATTGCCTGAGTTTTGAGAACGTAGCCGGACGTAGAGGAGTATAATGTAAAAGGAGCTCATTCAAATACTGAGGTGCTAAACCATTCAGGGCTTTATAAGTAATAAGCAATATTTTAAAATCTATACGATGTTTGATAGGGAGCCAGTGCAGTGTGGACAGGACCGGGATAATATGGTCATACTTCCTGGTTCTAGTAAGAACTCTTGCTGCTGCATTTTGGACTAGCTGTAGTTTGTTTACTAAGCGTGCAGAACAACCACCCACTAAAGCATTACAATACTCTAACCTTGAGGTCATAAATGCATGGATTAACATTTCTGCATTTGACATTGAGAGCATAGGCCGTAAATTGTTTAATTCAAGTTCAGGAGGAACATGTTCAGATAATTAACACGACAGGAGCACAATCAGTAATCAACCCAGCGAAGTCAAGAAGTGTACACAGCAGAACCTCTGTCCCTTGACAGGTTTCCACCAATCCCTCCACTCCAACTCCAACTTTATTTATAAAGCACCCAATAAAACAACAAAGTTGACCAAAGTGCTGTACAGTAAGTTCAACTAAAAGAATATAAAGGCAAATAATAAAATTGACAATACACAACATACTAGACAGACCAAAGGATAACTAAAGCAACAATATCTCAGTCCTGATCAAAGGCTAATGAAAAAAATGTTTTTAACTGCTTCTTAAATTCAGTCAGAAAAAAAAATTGTCCCAAAGACACTGGCAAACTGTTCCAAAGCCTTGGCAGATACCGAAAAAGCACGGTCACTGAACTATAATTTTGATTGAGGAACATGTAGGAGATTTTGTCCATTTGATCTTAATGATCTCTTCAACTCTCGAACTTGAATAAGATCAGCAATGTATGGAGGGGCTATAGCATGCAACCATTTGTAATCTGTCCAAAATTTTTGATTGAGTACCATAATAAAGTGAGTTCCACCACCCCTTCTCCACACTTACAATTAGAGTTTGGGCCTTTGGGCTGTCTTCCCTCAGACAACACACCAAATATGCACAACCTTTACTCTGTTTATTATGTGTAAGTGTGAACTCGTGAATTTGAAAAATGCAGTTTTACAAATGTTAGAAAGATGGCTTTCTAATGAAAGATTGCAATCAAATAGCACACCTAGGTTCCTAACTGATGAAGAAGAATTGACAGAGCAACCATCTAGTATTAGGGTATATAATTTCACACCTGGTGTGTTACCCCCCTTATTTTGGTTTGTTTGGGCAAATGTGAATATGGCAGTCGTGCTCGGATCTGTGCCTAGACAGATCACCTGAGATCACCTGGATGAGATGCTCAAAATGATAAATGAATATAAAAACAGCTACAAACAAGCCCAGCAATAAACTCTGGAAGCTGATGTTGTTACATCCTGGTGGATGACATCTATGAGCAGAAAACCCCCCGAAAAATAAACCATGGAACTTTGACCAATTTTACTCACACGTGACTTGTATAAACAATATAAGACCTTTAGAAACTTTGCCGTGTGAAAGCGAACCGCTCCAATAATAACAAGCAACATTGTAATAATTTTAATCCCTGTTTCGGAACAAAGCAATTGATCTACAGGTGTGAGAGAACCCTTAGAGAACCCCCTTGTTCTAGGTTATTACATGCAGAGTTTTTAGGTCCTATTATTAACACCTCTGTTTTTTTTTTTCAGAATTTAGCAGTAAGAAATTACTCGTCATCCAGTTTTTTTATATCGACTATGCATTCCATTGGTTTTTCAAATTGTGTGTGTGGTGTGTTTCACCGGGTCGCGAAAAATATAGAGCTGAGTATCATCAGCATAACAGTGAAAGCTAACACCATGTTTCCTGATGATATCTCCCAAGGGTAACATATAAAGCGTGAAGAGTAGCGGCCCTAGAACTGAGCCTTGAGGTACTCCATACTGCACTTGTGATCGATATGATACATCTTCATTCACTGCTACGAACTGATGGCGGTCATATAAGTACGATTTAAACCATGCTAATGCACTTCCACTGATGCCAACAAAGTGTTCAAGTCTATGCAAAAGAATGTTGTGGTCAATTGTGTCAAACGCAGCACTAAGATCCAATAAAACTAATAGAGAGATACACCCACGATCAGATGATAAGAGCAGATCATTTGTAACTCTAAGGAGAGCAGTTTCAGTACTATGATACGGTCTAAATCCTGACTGGAAATCCTCACATATACCATTTTTCTCTAAGAAGGAATATAATTGTGAGGATACCACCTTTTCTAGTATCTTGGACAGAGAAGGGAGATTTGAGATCGATCTATAATTAATTGATTTGTTGCTGTCAAGTTGGGGTCAAGTTGTTTCATAATAATAATAATAATAATAATAGTAGCTGTAGTTATTTAACTGCCAGGGTTTGTTGTTAGGTTACAGTTGGGTAAGGGTTGGTTATGGTTATGTTAAGGTTAGTGAAAGTTAAAGTGAACTGATGTAATTCCAGACAGGGTTTCTCCTCGACTGTCACATGTTCCTGTTATAAAACAACTAGTTTGAGTAAAACTGCTTTTGATTCATCTGCTAGTTTTTTCTCAAGTGTTTTTTTATCTTTCCTATAATTCTTTATTGATATACGTATGTTATAAATGATGGTATCTGCTTTGAAGAGAAGTGCAATTTGTTTCATGCTGAATCCTACAATAGCTTTGAAACAGTAAAACAGAACGTGTGTTTGTTTCTAACAGAAGGTCTATTCTCATACTCTGTGTTGTTAGGAAAGCTGATGTGCTGCGATGCAGAGTCACTGCTGGAAAACTGTGAAAATCATCTGAAATGTTTGAGTATGATTAGTGATAATACAGGCGATTCAGATCTAATTAGGTGAATATGTTTCTATGTTGTTCACTGGAAAAGAGTGAAACTCCTTTAGCTCTCGTTAGTGATCTGTATATCAGACAGATCCAGAGTGTCATAAACTCTGCAGCCGTGTCCATGAGCATCAGATGCTGGCGTGTTATTTGCGTGTTGTTTTGAGTGTTTGGATCAGATAAGTGTCTCGTGTCTGAGGAGCAGATGAACTCCTCTCAAGTTCCTCGGGGAGACGTCTGTGGAGATCTCCAGCATGTGACGCTACTGGAACAATAATAATACCAGTCATGAACCACTCAGAGTCATCTGTTATCAGCAGAAGATGTGATGAATAATAAAAGCACCCATAAGAGAGGCACTATCTGTGAGCAAACATGATATTGTACATATGAAATCCTCAGTCGTGAGTGTAGTGCAGAGTTGAAACTATTTTTAATGTTCCTTCAAGTAGCTGAGGGGTAACTGGTTATGGTTAAGGACTGGTTAACCTCTCTCTCTCTATCTCTGTCTAAACAGCTGGTCAAATGAACCAAGGCATGGAACACAAATACACAAGAAAGGTTTATCTTAATTTAACTGAAATGCATTTGCAGCAGGTCAGTCACATTAAGGCCCATTTCTCTAGTGCTTTATACAGCGCTGTGTCAAAGCAGCTTCACAGAAATGAACAGAATCTATTATTAACTCAGTTATGGAGACAAATTGAGATTCTGCTGTGTGTAAGCTGTGCTCTCAGATCTGTAGGGTTGTGTTCAGATCAATCCAGTTCAACGCTGCTTCAGTTCATTTCATTAACAGAGTCAATAACAGTTCAGTAAAAGTTGATCTATTTGTGTATGAGTTCAGTTCTGCTATTTAAAGCAGCTCTACAGCAGACAGTAGTGTCATTATTCAGTTCAATCTGTGTCAGTGTTTTTGAGCATTTGGTTGTGTTTTCACTGAGGGTGGTTGTGAAGGAAACACATGTCTGTTCTTGACTCTTTTTTCACACTTGTGAGGTTCTAAAACAAAACTTTAGAGCTTAAATTAAATGTTTCATAACTGATGAATTTTGCAATATTCCTGTGAAGCTGCTTTGAATCAATCTGTATTGTATAAAGCACAATAGAAATAAAACTGATGCTACTTGACATATTTCTGTGGATGTATTTGGCTCCTGTAGCAGTGCAAGGGAAGTGATGGATGTGATGCAGGAGCTGGTGATTGTGCAGTTTCTCTAATCTCATACAGTCCTGGTGTGATGACGCTCTCTGCTCTTCTCGTGCTCCAGATGTGGCTCCGGCCGAGCAGGAGAAGCTCTTCATCCAGAAGCTGCGTCAGTGCTGCGTTCTGTTCGACTTCCTGTGTGATCCGCTCAGTGACCTGAAATGGAAGGAGGTGAAGCGGGCGGCGCTGAGCGAGATGGTGGAGTACATCAACCACAACCGCAGTGTGATCACGGAGCCCATCTACCCAGAGGTGGTGCACATGGTGAGTCAGGCCGGCTCTCAGGGGCCCGCGGCGGCCCTCGCTCGTCTCCAGACAGTGCAGCTTCTGTTTCCCATTAGAGACGCCGCGGCCGTTCGTTCTTGTGCTTTATTCACTCTGACTTCACATGCTTTTCTATTTACAGCATTAAAGAAGCTTTATCAGGCTGCATCTGAAACACAACGGACCTTTTCCACATTTCTGTGTTCTCTTCTAGAGCAGTGAATGAGAGAGTACCACAAATATATATTTTGTAGTCCCGTTTGCTCAGAAAGCAAATAAAAAACTCCATTATAGTGTTTTCATGACTTTATAAAAAGGATTGAGAGAGACTGATGACGGCAGTCAGAAGAGACGGAGTGTGATGTAAACATGTTGACGTGCTGCTCATCAGGAACGTGATGTCCGTGTGTGTCTTGTGTTGTGTTGCAGTTTGCGGTGAACATGTTCAGGGCTCTTCCGCCCTCATCGAACCCCACGGGAGCAGAGTTCGACCCGGAGGAGGATGAACCGACTCTGGAAGCAGCGTGGCCTCATCTACAGGTGCTTCCTGACACCGTTCACAGCGTTATCTGACCGCTTCTACATCACCAGAGCCAGGAGACCTGACACCACCAGCCAACAGTCTGGAACAACTAACATTTAAAGTGTCCCTCTGTTATTTGATCAAAAATGATTCTAATGTAAAACATCTGTTTTCTGTGTGAATCTGTGTTAAAATGTAATGTATTTCTGTTTTTTCAGCATCATTCCTCCAGTCTTCAGTGTCACATGATCTTCAGAAATCAGAATAATATGATGATTTACTGCTCAAGAAACATGAAGATTATTATCAGTGTTGAACACAGTTGTGCTGCTCAATATTTCTGTGGAAACTGTAAAACTACCATTCGAAAGTTAGGGGTAAATAGCACTTTAAAAATTACTACTTTTAATTCATCAAAGAGCCATTACATTTATAAAAAGTGACTGTAAAGAAATGTAAAATAAACTTTGTTCTTTTGAACTATATTCATCTGTGAATCCTGAAAAATCTAATGTAACATTGAATCAGTAAATCATCATATTATTCTGATTTCTGAAGATCATGTGACACTGAAGACTGCAGGAATGATGCTGAAAATACAGCGGAGCATCACAGAAATACATTACACTTTAACACAGATTCACACAGAAAACAGATGTTTTACATTCTGATAACTTTCACTATTTTGGCTGTATTTTTGATCAAATAAATGCAGCTTTGGTGAGCAGAAAAGACTTCAAGAAAAAAGAAAAAAAGCTTATTGGCTAATAGTATATTCAGTCATAATTGTATGTTATGTTTATGCAGTGTCTTTATGTGCCACATACATAGAAGCAGTGTTTTCAGGTGAATCTGTACATGTATGCAGTGTGTGACGACAGCAGCGATCATGAGAACATCACTTGTTGCTCATCACCGCATCTCTCTGTTTCTCAAAGCTGGTGTACGAGTTTTTCCTGCGGTTTCTAGAGTCGCCCGACTTTCAGCCGAATATCGCAAAGAAATACATTGACCAGAAGTTTGTGATGCAGGTATGCAGATATTTCCCTTCACTGTATAGAAGCTGAAGTCTCAGTTTGAGTTCAGACGTGTGAGAGACTGCTTCTGAACTGATTTCAGCTTCTGGAGCTGTTCGACAGTGAAGATCCACGAGAGAGAGATTTCCTGAAAACCACCCTGCACCGAATATACGGGAAGTTTCTCGGGCTGCGCGCTTACATTAGAAAGCAAATTAATAACATATTTTACAGGTGAGCAGTGCCTTCATGCTCCGTGTTAGTGGTCTGATAACACAGTCTTCTCTGGAAGAAGGTTCAGGTTTGTGTGTAAGTGTCTCTGTGTGTGTGTTTGCAGGTTTATTTACGAGACGGAGCATCACAACGGAATCGCAGAGTTACTGGAGATCCTGGGCAGGTAAAACACCAGCTGTCCCGGTGCATGCTGGGAAATCTTCTGGTCTCTGACAGCTGTGTTTCTTCTGTCCGACAGCATCATCAACGGCTTTGCTTTACCATTAAAAGAGGAGCACAAGATCTTCCTGCTGAAGGTGTTACTGCCGCTGCACAAAGTGAAGTCTCTGAGCGTCTATCACCCGCAGGTCAGTCCACGCTCCGCTCATTACACACCGGTCACTCACACTGACCAGCGCTTAACACCGTCTCGTCTCGCTCCAGCTGGCGTACTGTGTGGTTCAGTTCCTGGAGAAGGACAGCACGCTCACTGAACCGGTAAGACCACACACGCTCAGACAGCATTCAGTGCATTATGGGATTGATGCGACCCATGAGGCTTTGCTGCCGCTGTGCAGGTGGTCATGGCTCTCCTCAAATACTGGCCCAAGACTCACAGTCCGAAGGAGGTGATGTTCCTCAACGAGCTGGAGGAGATCCTGGACGTGATCGAGCCGTCCGAGTTCGTGAAGGTCATGGAGCCGCTCTTCCGTCAGCTGGCCAAGTGTGTGTCCAGTCCTCACTTCCAGGTGAGTGAAGAGTTTCAGACGTCAGTCAGAGCTCCAGAAGGTTCCAGATTCATTCTTTGTCTCCTTCATACTACATACATGTGATGTAGAGCACTGACATGTTCCTCATCCAACAGTGAAACAACGAAAAGAACCAACATACACTTAATAAGAATAGAATGTTATAAACTATCAAGAGTATGAGTGTGCTGTTGAGGAAAGAATAAAATTGAGATTTTTGTAAAATTAACCTTGAAATTGTTACATTAAAAAATATTCATAATTAGACCAGTTACTTTTACTGATTGCATGATTACATCAGTGTTGGGGTAACGCATTACAGCAACGCGAGTCATGTAATCAGATTACTTTCCCAAGTAACTAGTAAAGCGACACTTTCTTTCTTTCTTTCTGTAATGTAAACATTGTGGCAATGAAGTGGAGGATCCAAATGCAGCTTTAGTAAGATCTTACTCAGGGTCAAACACCAGCAAAACAGTAATATCCAAGAAAATCCAAAGGAGTAATCCAATAAACAGGCAATGATCAGGACAGGCAGCACACAATCAAAAACAAGAAACAGTCCAAGATCAAAAACATGAAGGCAAGGAAACTCAAAAAACAAGGAAACTAGGAAACATCACAGGCTATCAAACATCAGTAAGAGTTATATATAGTGTGTGACTGATGAGGTGATGAGAGACTGGTGACTATAATTGGTGATGAGTCTGGGCAAAGGATTATGGGAAATGGAGTCCAGGGTCAAATGATAAGAATCGCCTCTATCGAAGCTCACAGGCACTATAGCTAGAGATCGTGACCCTTACAAATGTTCAGTAATCTATCTACTTTGTTTTCTTATTTACTGACTGACACCATCTCTAATTAAAAATAGCAGTAGAAGTACTATCATTACATTAAGCAATATTTCTGTCACGGTTTCTTCAAATTCAACCGAATTTTTATTTTTATTTATCTTGCCATGAAGAACATTAGGTTTCTGTTTGTTTATGATATAATGATAGTTTTAGTCAAAAGAAATGATAAAATGCTCATGAAGCGACTCTCAGAGTAGTTCTAGAGATCATGTTCATATATTGACTTCAGTATGTGTGTAGTACACCAAACCTCTCTCAGAGACACGCAGAACACACAGGATTCATAAATTATATAAAAGTAGTCTGATTTTATCACCTGAAATGTGTAATGTAGTGGATTTAGTTACAAACTACAATTTCTGTCGTGTCATTTGGAGTCAGTAACAGACTACAGTTTGTGAGTAATCTCTCTTGTGACAAGCGCTATACAAATAAATCTGACGTGACGTGTGTTTCTGACAGGTGGCCGAGAGAGCGCTTTATTACTGGAATAACGAGTACATCATGAGTCTCATCAGTGACAACGCAGCCAAGATCTTACCCATCATGTTCCCGGCGCTTTACCGTAACTCCAAGAGCCACTGGAACAAGTGAGAGTCCCGTTCCTTCTGTTAGGATGCTCCGAGCTCGATGTGTCTGTGAGGGTTTCTCCATCACTCTTCCTCTCTCTTCTGCAGGACCATTCACGGCTTGATCTATAACGCACTCAAGCTCTTCATGGAGATGAACCAGAAGCTGTTTGACGACTGCACACAACAGTTCAGAGCCGAGAAGAACAAGTGAGTTGAGCCTCAAACCCAGCGTAGTTTCAGGTGAGATGAGTTCAAACCCTGACGCTTCTGCTTCCAGAGAGAAGGCCAAGCTGAAGGAGAGAGAGGAGGCCTGGATGAAGATCGAGAATCTGGCCAGATCTAACCCACAGGTGTGTTCCTCTCCAACACAAGGTTTCCACTGACCTCCGTCTGCTTCAGTCTGTCTCTTCTGACTCTCTGTAACGCTCATGTCTCTGTTTCTGTCACTCTCTGCTCCACTAGTTCACTTTGTGTGTTGATCCGTCTGCACTAAACAGTCCTGTAGAAATGGAGACTGATGGTCCCTTTATAGAAGATGTTCAGATGTTAAAAAAGACAGTGCAGGCCAGAGCCATTCAGGTAATTCAGAGATCTGAGCTTCATCTTCATCATCATCATCATCATCCTCAGATCCTCTCTCTTCTCAATCTCTTCCTGAACGAAAGCGTTTCTTGTTACGAGTTCAGAAGTATCAACTGTGCGCAAAATGAGCCACGTTTGGTTTCTGACCAAATATATTTATTTCCGGTGCCTCACTAAGACCTCGTTATCTCTGGAACTGAACCAAACGATGAGTACAAAAGAAAAGATTCTAATAGGATATTAATATATCTTTAATATTTATTGAGTTACACACATAAAATCTTGCAATAAGTGCTTATTCCCCATTTCGGAACGGTCACCACTGGCATATAATGCCACACAGATATCTAAAGTCACCAGATTTTACTAAAAGAGATTCCAGTCTCTGCGTGAACATGATGCGTCCATCTTTCTGAAGACTGTCTCTCCTCCAAATCTCTGGAGGCAAGTGTCATTTTGACCCTCTTTACATAACTGTGGATTACTCACACATGGCATTTAATATTTTGACTTTTTTCATCATTTACGTATTTCATTCACCAGAAGAAAAATAGTTTTTTTAGCTGGGTACGTCTGGATGAATTGACAGAATGACGCAGATATGTTATAATAAAAGCAGTGTTGGGAAGTAACTAGTTACACGTAACAGCGTTACATAATTTAATTAAAAAATAAATGTAATAAGTTACAGAGAAAAACTGTAACTGTAACAAATGCCAGTGTTTTCTGTCATAACTATGCAAAGATTTGATTTCAAAACAGTACCATAGCTATATATATATATACTAGGCTATATCTCATGATTTGAAATCTGTATTTAATCTCAGAATGATCTCAAAGTAACTCTGATTTTGTAGTGGATGTGCTTTAAAATTAAATTATTATAACCTATAATTATAATCAAGTGATGAATGATTCTGAAGGTCTGACAGTAATCAGTGTTGAGTTCTACTGTAAGATGAATTTATGATTAACAGTTGAAAACATTAGAAAAGTAATCAAATGTAATCAGTTGTATGACATTAATAAAGTAATTTAAATATTTACACTACTTCTTACATTTTACATAGTGTAATTTGTAATCTGTAACCTGTTACATTTCCAAAGTAACCTTCCCAGCACTGAATAACAGAGAGGATTCTGGGAGAGTGATGACCGACAGTGTGACTCGTGTGTGTGTGTGTGTGTGTGTGTGTGTGTGTGCGCAGGTGGCGAGGGAGCAGAGGAAGGAGCGGTCGCTCGTCAGGCGTAAATCAGATCTTCGTCAGGACTCCTTCACCACCAAAGCCTTGGAGACGCACCGGCGCGCCGACGACATGCTAACCAGCCACGACTAGCTCAGGTGTTCGTTTGGAGGCTCCACATCTCCGGGGGTTTCTTGACTCTCTTCGTCTGGTCCGGACGCTCGCCGCTGCGTGATTGAGACGCCGAGCGGAAAGCTTTCTTTGTGTTTCAGATTTGTGTTTATTTTCAGGGACTGCTGCCAGTGCCAATACTGTCATGCTGATTAGCCGTAGTTTTATTTCTCTGTTTATTGCTTCAGCTAATGTGATGTTTCAGACTAAAGCACGTCTGTCACGTGTTCTCTCTGTGTGTCGCTCGGAGCGGATGACTTTAGTTCACTTCTGTGCCACAGACGGTTTGGTTAAACGTTGTGCTGTTTCACTGGTTCAAACAATGGTTCGGTTTCTCCATCGGATCGACAGCTGAATGTCACCAACATTCCCGGATCAGTTCATCCCACACGGAGCTCTGGGATCCGACAGGAATCTCTTCTGATCTCAGACTCGACTCCAGAAGGACCTCAGTGCCTTCCAGCGCAGAGACGAGGGCCTTCGGTCCGTTCGGATGAATCCAGATCCAAACACAGCGGTGTGACGCAGACGCTCTGATTGTTCATTTCCATCTGGATGTTTCCAGTTATTTTATTGAACTACCTAGAAGCACTTCCTGAAAACTTGAAAACTCTAATGTGTGTGTGTGTGTGTGTGTGTGTGTGTGTGTGAGTGTGTGTGAGAGAGAGAGAGAGAATAAGTCGCATGCTTACAGTCATTTCTGTACCGTTGTTTGAACTCCTGTATGTTTAATCACTGCATTTTATTCTTTTCAACTTTTCACCTATAACAATTCATTCAGTATGCGAGTATATAAATGTAGATGTATAAAAAACATTTTTGTCTCCTTCTTTTCCAAACACACTCACACACTCCACTGAAAGTCGTGACATTTTGCCAAGTATGTTGACCCATACTCAGAATTGGTGCTCTGCATTTAACCCATCCATGTGCACACACACACACACACACACACACACACAAACCATGAACAGTGGGCAGCTATATATCCAGCGCCCGTGGAGCAACTGGGGGTTCATGGGTATTGAGGGAGGAAGAGAGCACTGTTCATTCTCTCCACCCACCTACAACTCCTGCCAGCAACAAGACTTGAACCGGCAACCTTCTGGTAACAAGTTCGGCTCACTAACCATTAGGCCACAGCTGCCCTTTAGACCTCTGAAGAGTTTATAAGTGTAATCTATGAGACAGCACAATGCAGAGAAACTGAGCGGAGGATCGCCGCAGAAGTAGAGCCCCACCCATCAAATCAGGTGCGTGAGCCGGCTGCTACGCCCATCGTGAGGGAGAACACTGCGGAAGCTGAGAGTATGGAGTGGATCTCCGTCCACTGTACCGCAGCTGAGGATGAGCTGATTATACACAAATCCTCACCCACCTCCCCGCTCCTGCCTTCTCCACTGCTGTCGTCTGCTCGCCCTCATCCATCTATACGGTGCGAGCGCCATGTGTCTGATGTGTAGACCCAGCAGCTCCGCCTCAGCTCCTAGCTCCTTTGCCTCCAGTGTCACCCATCGCTCCACCAGCTCCACCGGGCTCCCTGTCCCTCCGGCTCCACCTCTGTCAGGCGTCGACCCACCATCACCCCTGGACTCTCTTAGACTCCTTCCTCCCGCCAGCTCCACCTTGGTCCTCAGTCGCTCTGGCTCCGCCGCAGATTTCCAGATCTCCGCTTCCGTTTCAGTAGACAGAGCCCTCAGCTCCAACCTGGCCCCCCGGATCCTCAACATCCTCCTGACTCGTTGGCTCTCCATCTCCGCCTCGGGCTCCACCTCCACCTGCTCCACCGTTAGTTGGACCCCTGGAGTCGCTGGCCATTCCTCCTCCATGACTCCTCTCTCCATCCGCTCCACTGTGGCTCCAGCTTGGCTCCTCCTGATCCAAGCCCCTCCTGTCTCCGATCTGGGTCCTCCCTCCATCACCTCCTCCGTGTCCATCCTCCTCCTGAGCCTCCTCCCAAGTTCCCACCCATGCCTCCCTTTGTTGTTTCTACAGTGCGAGGATGCATTTTCCAGTAGGGGGCGAAATGTCAGATTTCTGGACCTGTTTTGCCCTTGTAGTCCTTCCTGTGTTTCCTTATTTGGTCTTGTTCCTGTCCTCGGTCTGTCTTATTAGTTTGATTAGTCGTCCCATGCACCTGTGTTTCCCCTGTATTTAAGTCCTAGTCTGTACAGTCTCTCTCGGTTGGGTCTGCTTGTTGTCTACGTGTGTTGGCTCAAGCTCCTATTGTGGATCATCCCCTGTGTTTCCTTGATTAAAGGCAGTTCTCGTTTACTCATGCCTCCTGCAAGCTTCCTTTACGGCATGAACGACAACTATAAAGGCCACCAGAAGTGAAATGAACAAGCCTCAGTCTGAAGGAAGTGCTTATATCTCTGCATCTCACTCAAATAAACAGGAAAACAAAGTCACTTGCGCTACTTTTTTGAAAAAGTAATCAGAGTTCGTGATTCAAGTTACTTGTAATGTGTTATCCCCAACACTGCATATGTATGTAGTTCACATATAGTTTATCAAAACATTATTATATGTACAGAATAAAAAAAAACTTTTCCATTTCTGAGGTGCTAATATTTTCTATTGATTTGCAAAATTCTGACATTCTTGTACAGCTTTTATTTGTGAGTTCAGTGTTGTATAAGCATACTGAAAATAAAGAGATCATGTGGACTTATATTTAAATCTTTAGTGTCTCATACAGTGATTGTTTAGTGTTTGAGCTTCTGTTCACCTGTAAAACAAACATTAGACGAGGGGTGTCCTGAAGGGTCACTGCTCCAAACACCTGAAGCAGCTGATCCAGGTCAGACGACAAACCTCCAGGAAAGATTTCGGATGCTCCTGATTTAGAGAAACATCTGCAGATGTTGGACAGATCGAGTGGTGTGGATCATGTTTGTAATTTAGTTTATCAGTTCATTTGTACATTTTATACCGATTTGTGCTTAATCTTAAACCATTAACATTAAACGTGCAGTCACTGGTTTAGCAGTCCAAACCCGTTTTGACCACTAGAGGACTTCTTCTGCTCAGGATGAAACTATAAACCCCTTGAACCCTGATCTCAGAGCTCAAACAAACCTCCAGCCATGAAGAAAACACACACAGAAGCACTTTAATCAGCAAGCGTCACGCTGCATTCTGTGTCAGTTTGTTCAGGTCACAACTCGTTCATTAAAATGATCATTCTGTCAGCATTCACTCTCCTCACGACCTGTGAGAGTTTATTCTTCTGTTGAACATTAAAGAAGAAACAAACATCTGCTGGTAGCCATTAAGTTCATAGTATGAAAATAAATAAATAACTCAGAAGGGATCAGAAGCTGTTCTTTTGTGTTTAAAAGAAGTAGATTAAACATGAGGGAGAATAAATGATGTCTGAACTAGGGTGAACTATCCCTTTAATATGTGAACCACATTTGGACATTAATTGATTTATTGTATTTATTTATTTCTGTAGATCTGAACTGAGTCTAATCCCTGAAATGACTGATGTGTTTCAGAAACATGCCTGACCTCTGTGAAAATCCGCTTCCAATGTGACTGATGGATTACTTCCTGTCTGGCATCAGAGCACTAATGAAACATCCTTCCAGCTCTTTCATCTGCTGCCTTCAGACACATTAAATCAGTCCGACCCCACACTCACACAGAGCTTGACAGACGGGGAGGAAATAAAGAAAAACTAAATCAATC
>NW_020528137.1:0-97500 GCF_003368295.1 Carassius auratus
TATTTCATCATGAAAGACACGACAAACAGCTTTATTTGATTCCGAATGAAAAGCGTTCAGAGGTGAGTGAGACGGAAACAGTCAGAAAGAGAGAAGCTTGTTCCGAGTCTGACCGGAAGATGGCAGCAAACACCGTCCCCTGACCAGCTACAGTCCAGGAACAAACGAGCGGTCATTCACCTCCATCCATGACCAATACACCTCAAGAATCAGCAGAAATCTGAGCTAGTGTAGAGGAAGAAGTTCTGTTCTTTTATAAGACCTTCTGAGACCAAATAAAGAAGAAGAAGGAGGAATAAACAGACCTGGACACAGCATGGTGATATAGTCTGTGATGTACAGAAGATCAAGAATATTAAAGTCTTGTGTTCTGTGAAAATGATCAAAAAAAAGCGTTTATGTTTAAAACGATAGTTAATATCTAACAATGAGTTCAGAAAAAACAACTTCTTTAAAAAGAAAACAAGTTTCTGTGGTCTGAAAAACTCTTCGTCTTTCCACAAATGAACGCCTCAAAAAATGTGCCATTAAATGTTATATACACTGCAAAAAAGAATATCGCTTGTGTATTTCTGTTTTCCAGTAGAAATATCTGCGAATCATTGCTCTTTTGTTGATTTCCATTGCTTCCATCGTCCTGATCTGGACAAAAGCTTCTGCTGAATGACTAAATATCTAATTATTCTTAAATCAACATGAATTTATTGCAAATGCAAAATGTTTTATAAATTGAATAAAATGATGCTTAAACAAGAACAAACATCCATCAGTGAGAATGAAAGCGCTAGTTAAAAAGAGGCAAACCCATATCCGTCCAGACAGCATGAGCAATCAGAAATATGAATAATCTGCATTGTTCATGGAGCTGAAAACAATGGTTTATTTAGTGCTACATTAATCATTTGTTCACATGTAAATATGTGCATGAAAATGAAACGCTCAGGTGATGAAAACATGAAGATAAGGTGAATCTGTTGATGCAGCTTTAACCATGAACTAGTCACTGAACTCAAACACTGAGTGTAACTAGAGTTAACTAGAAACCATGTATTTCTCTGTGTGTGTGTGGTGTGTGTGTGTGTCGCTGTACATCTTAAAACCCTGAAATACCGCAGCTGTGTCTCATGTTCTCTCTGTGTAAAGCACCTCAGCTCTCGGTCACGCGTCAGCTTCATATAGACGTGTAAAGCCTGCTGTAGTTGCTCATCCTGATGTTCTCCGGCAGGATGATGTTGAGTGAACGCTGCTCGAGGTCAGATGCTCTCAGGAGCTGATCTCTCTGCTGTCGCACCAGCTGGCTGTATTTAGTGTTGGCCATCCACGTCTCACAGCGGGAGAAGAAGACGATGCCCGACGTGACCAGGATCACCAGACAGGTGAGGAGACCCAGGACAGAGAAGCAGATGATCTGGCTGCGGGTGACCAGTGGATCAGACTCGACCCGGACGCTGCAGCTTGTGGAAAGTGTGACCTGACACCTTCACCCGGGGTCTGTGCTTGAGCCGGCTGAGGTGGAGCTCACAGGACGAGCCGGTGAATCCAGGAGCACAGAGACAAGAGTCACTCGTGTTCACACAGGTTCCTCCGTTCTGACAGAGAGAGCTGCGGAGGAGAGCGAACACATCAGATAAAAACATGACTTTTCATTATCAGTGTCCTGCAGCACAGAAGCAGCATCAGTGTCTCAGACGGATATTTGGAGAAATACACAACAATACACTGTATGAGTCACAATTATACATTTCTCTTTTATGACAAAAATCATTAGGATATTAAGTAAAGATCATGTTCATGAAGATATTTAGTAAATCTCCTACTGTAATATATCAGAACTTAATGTTTGATTAGTAATATGCATTGCTAAGAACTTCATCTGAACAACTTTAAAGATGATTTTCTCAATATTTAGATTTTTTTGCTCCCTCAGATTCCAGATCACTGGAGAGATTTATCTCAATTTTGACTGGTTTGGTGATCCAGGGTCACATCTAGCAAAATATCAAAAGAATTTACACTTTTTAATTAAAATGTTACACAAATGTAGTTTTTTAAATGTGAAATATGAAGTCTTAGACACTTTAACACTTCTTTTTTTGGCTTGAATTGATCTGAATAATGACTGTATTGTTATGCCGTACACTGAATCAAATTTCCTTCATGACTGAAGAATTTAGCAATATTGACTGAAAAACTACACTGTCGTCTGATTTACAGCGGAATTTGAGTTTGTTTAAGATTTGATGAAGTCTGCATCACTGTTTCTGGTATCTTCCTGTTTATTACTGTACAGCTGCTTTGAAACCATCTGTATTGTGTAAAACAGAGAAATAAATGTGACTCGAGTTGAAAAGTGTAAAGATGTGTTCAAATAAGGTCAAATAAGGATGATGTATGCAGTCTATGAGATATTTCTGACATGTTTTTCACTCGAGATGTTTAACAGGGGACACAGTGTCGTTCTGTCTCTTCTTCAGAGAGAATCAGGCACCTCTTCTCTGAACACGCTCCTGTCTTCAGCTCACAGTTTTCCCCGGTGTGTCCAGGAGAACAGAGACAGACGTGTCCTCCTCCTCTGGTCTGCACACAGGTAGAGTTTCCTGAGCAGAGCTTTGATGAACACCGGTGAACCTCTGAGAGAAAACAACAGATGCACACAGTTACCGTCACAGCACAGCTCCAGCATTCACACAACACTACACAACACTACACAACACTACAATACACAACTCTACACTACACACTACACAGCACTACACTACAGCACTACACTACACTACACAACACTAACTACACTACACTACACGACACTACACTACACTACACTACACTACACTCCTACACAACACAACACAACACTACACTACACACACTACACAACACTACACTACACAACACTACACTACACAACACTACACTACAACTGTACACTACACTACACTACACTACACAACACTACACTACACTAACACTACACTACACTACACTACACAACACTACACTACACGACACTACACTACACTACACTACACTACACAACACTACACTACACGACACCAACACGACACTACACGACACTACTACACACACCACAAACACACCAACCACACCACACACTACACTACACTACACTACACTACACTACACTACACACACTACACTACACTACACTACACTACACTACAATACTGTACACTACACTACACTACACTACACTAACACTACACTACACTACATACTGTACACTACACTACACACTACACTACACTACACTACAATACTGTACACTACACTACACTACACTACACTACACTACACTACACTACAATACTGTACACTACACTACACTACACTACACAACACTACACAACACACACGACACTACACTACACTACACTACACTACACTACACAACACTACACTACACTACAATACTGTACACTACACTACACTACACTACACTACACTACACAACACTACACTACACTAACAGTACACTACACTACACTACACCACACCACACAACACTACACACACTACACTACACAACACAACACTACACAACACTACACAACATACACTACACTACACTACACAACACAACACTACAATACTACACTACACTACACTACACTACACTACACTACACAACACTACACTACACTACACTACACTACACTACACTACACAACACTACACTACACTACACACAGACACTACACGACACGACACTACACTACACTACAACACACAACACCACACACACACACACACACTACACCACACCAACACTACACTACACTACACTACACAACACTACACTACACTACACTACACTAACATAACTGTACACTACACTACACTACACTACACTACATACACTACACTACACTACACTACACTACAATACTGTACACTACACTACACTACACTACACTACACTACACTACAATACTGTACACTACACTACACTACACTACACAACACTACACAACACGACACGACACTACACTACACTACACTACACTACACAACACTACACTACACTACAATACTGTACACTACACTACACTAACACTACACTACACTACACAACACTACACTACACTACAGTACACTACACTACACTACACCACACCACACAACACTACACAACACTAACTACACAACACAACACTACACAACACTACACAACACTACACTACACTACACTACACTACACTAACGACACAACACTACACTACACTACACAGCACTACACTACACTACACAACACTAACCTACACAACACTACACTACACTACACAACACTACACTACACAACACTACACAACACTACACAGCACTACACAACACAACACGACACGACACTACACTACACGACACTACAACTACACAGCACTACACTACACTACACAGCACTACACAACACGACACGACACGACACTACACTACACTACACTACACTACACAGCACTACACTACACTACACGACACGACACACACTCACTACACTACACTAACACAGCACTACACTACACTACACAACACTACACTACACGACACAACACTACAACAACACTACACTACTACACAATACTAACAATACTACACAACACTACACTACACAACACTACACTACACTACACTACACTACACTACACTACACAATACTACACAACACTAACACTACACAACACTACACTACACAACACTACACTACACAATACTACACAATACTACACAACACTACACTACACAACACTACACTACACAACACTACACAACACTACACTACACTACACTACACTACACAACACTACACAACACTACCGACACTACACTACACTACACTACACTACACAATACTACACAACACTACACTACACAAACTACCTACACTACAAACACTACACTACACAACACACACTACACTACACATACACTACACACAATACTACACACACTACTACTACACTACACTACACACACAACAACTACACATACTACACACACTAACACTAACAACACTACACTACCTACACACTAAATATTCACAACACTACACTACACACTACACCTACACAACACTACACTACAACTACAGTCACCACTACACTACACTACACAACACTACAACAACAGTAGCACTACACTACACTACCACTAACCACTACAGTACACTACACAACACTACACTACACTACAGTACACTACACAACACTTACACTACAGTACACTACACACTACATACACTACACTACACTACAAACACTACCCCAACACGACACTCACACTACACTACAACACACTACACTACACTACACCACACAACAATACACTACACTACACTACAGTACACTACACAACACTACACTACACTACACAACAATACACGACACTACAACTACACTACACTAACACTACACTACACAACAATACACGACACTACACTACACTACACTACACTACACTACACAACAATACACTACACTACACTACACTACACTACACTACACAACACTACACTACACTCTTCACACACTCTGTGAACACAGTCAGGTGAAGGAACACACTGATCACACACCGCACCACGCCAAACCTGCTCTGCACCTGTAACACACACACACACACACACACACGCACACACACACACATCTTTCTTAAGAACATTCGTAACCCTGCAGCACAGAAGCAGCATCAGTGTCACAGACGTATTTGGAGAAATACACAACAATACACTGTATGAGTCACAATTATACATTTCTCTTTTATGACAGAAATCATTAGGATATTAAGTAAAGATCATGTTCATGAAGATATTTAGTAAATCTCCTACTGTAAATATATCAGAACTTAATGTTTGATTAGTAATATGCATTGCTAAGAACTTCATCTGAACAACTTTAAAGATGATTTTCTCAATATTTAGATTTTTTTGCTCCCTCAGATTCCAGATTTTCATCTCAAGACAAATATTGTCCTCCGAACAAACCACACATCACTGGAGAGATCATTTATTCAGATGATGATGATGACACAACAACGCTGACTCTTATGACTGGTTTTGTGGTCAGGGTTACATAAGTGAGGCTCTTCTAGTCATAGTTTGAAATCTCTCACACACTGACAGCATTCAATAGTTCAGGTTTCTAAAAATATGAAATACCCCAACACACACACACACACACCTGCATTCTCCAGACTGCTCACAGAAGCCGTGATGACATCAAGCTCCACATGCTGAATCTAAACACACACACACACACACACACACACACACACGCGCATTACTGATGAATAAACACTGGCATGTAATTTATCATGTCTCAGAACTCTAACACATGTAGTTGACTGACAGCAGTAGAAACGCAACAGATACTGATGATCCGCGTCACTACATCAGTGAAGTAAGAGTGATATAGTGTAAATATTAATATCGATATTTCACCTTGAGCAGAAACAGACGCGCAGAAGAGCAGCAGAAATGAGAATCCGAGCCGGAGAAATACATTCATCCTCCCGCAGCTCGATCCTCGATCCTCCGCTGATAATCACCTTCACATGATCACACAACCTGACCGCTGCGCGCGCGACCTGGACATCACTGAACTAAACTAGTCCTCCAGCTGCCTAACTCAGCTAAACTAGTCCTTCAGCTGCCTAACTCAGCTAAACTAGTCCTTCAGCTGCCTAACTCAGCTAAACTAGTCCTTCAGCTGCCTAACTCAGCGCGCTGGAAACAGAAACTCATCTGATGAGAAAGTTCGCGACGGTCAGATGATTTAGATCTGTGAATCCGACTGAAGCTCCACGAGCTGCTGCTGCATCTGCCTTACACACAGCGCTGAGCTCCACCCATCACCTAACTACACACAAAACACAGCTAAACTAAACCCCACCCGTCACCAGGGGCGGATCTAGAGAAATATTGATGGGGTGGCGAGAAGGGGGCAGAAATTTTTGAGGGGTGGCAGACGTATACTGAATATATACTGAATTTAGTCACAGTTATCACAGATTGATGATAAATATATGTACACACTACAAAAGGACACAGGCTATCATTTACAAACTTAATCTCATGCAATCAATGTCTTGCATTTGAAACAGTTCATATAAGGAATAAGTGACCAGACCCCATAAGCACCACACACTCACTAATGCATACAGTATGCATCCACATGTCATTAAGAGCATTATAAAAGATTCAGTGTTATCAATATGTCAATTTATTATAAGAAACACAAGACTTTAACAGCCAATGACATTTCCAGCTGGGGAGACTCAATGATTTTCTACAGTTTAGTGTTAATCATCATCTAACTCAACCAGTCAAGAGCTACATTTAGCCTTAGATGTTATATGAATATGGTCCTGAAGCATAGCTTTTATTAGCTGACAATAATAATAAATAAATAAACTTTATAGGCACAAATACAAATGTACTTTTAAAAAATTGTTTTTGAAAAACATAGTGTTATTGTTTTGGCAAGCTTGAATTAAAACTTCTATGAAAACTTGTGTGATATTCCTTTAAAATAATGTTTAAGTATATCTTTTTTTAAGTAGGCTATATTTTACTGTGCAATTTCTTACATAATTTCTTTGAGTTAGACCAAACTTTTATTTTGGTGGGTTGTAACCAGAGTTTCTGTGTTTTTTAATAAACTATTATTATTAGCTATTAAGTCTACATGACGTATATCACACTCTACTGTGCAATATTACTATAGTTCTGTTTGAATTTCTTCAAGTTATAACGAGATTTATTTTGCCAGGTTGTCATAAAGACATTGCCGTTTCTGTCAGTCTGTGTATACGATACGAATGAATGACGATAGTTTTATCAAATGAAATGGTGAAATCCTCTCATAGCGCGCTGACGTACACATGTGTAGCCTACATCATGTGTTAATATAGTGAAGAGCTGAAAACACCACGCATGCTTCAGTGTGTGTGTGTGTGTGTGTGTGTGAGTGTGTGTGTGTGTAGAACACACATTCCCAGAGACGTGTAGAACAACACCTTCAGGGCCGCTGCTGTCCAAATGTGTGTCCTGAGCAGGACTGTATTGTTGTGCCCCCTTCCTCAAATATGAAATAAACACCTACTATAGGGGTGAAAAAAGAACTTTAATCAAATAAAAACTAAATGAATAAATTGTATTATTTACAAATCACGATTGTAGCTCTTGACATTTACCTGTGGCTATAACTTTATTATGACTCTAATTTATTTTATAGTCTCAAGCATTCAGAAATCATGCAAAAGGAAACTAAGCAGTTTTACTATGATAAAACCATGGTTTATTTTTGTAAGGGTTGTGATATGCACGTTTTTTGTTGAAGAAATTATAAAACCTGTGTCATCTATAGCAAAAAGGTGTCCAAAAATGAAAGATTTAGTGAATATTTGAATGAAATGTTTGGTCAGTATCCTAAACAAGGATTTGATCGTCCTGTAAGTGTAACAGCAGCAATCACATGGCATTTGTAATAACATGTACATAAATTGTTTATTTTGTATTTGCCTACATTATGTATTGTAACAGTGAGTAAGTTATGGGGATCGCGAATCATTTGAGTCAGTTTGGGAGTTTGGAGCGGGATCGCGAATCATTTGAGTCAGTTTGGGAGTTCGAAGCGGGTTCGCGAATCATTTGAGTCAGTTTGGGAGTTTGGAGCGGGATCGCGAATCATTTGAGTCAGTTCGGGAGTTCGGAGCGGGATTGCGAATCATTTGAGTCAGTTATGGGGATTGCGAATCATTTGAGTCAGTTTGGGAGTTTGGAGCGGGATCGCGAATCATTTGAGTCAGTTTGGGAGTTCGGAGCGGGATTGCGAATCATTTGAGTCAGTTCGGGAGTTTGGAGCGGGATCGCGAATCATTTGAGTCAGTTTGGGAGTTCGGAGCGGGATCGCGAATCATTTGAGTCAGTTTGGAAGTTCGGAGAGAAAAAGAATCATGAAAGATTCGCGCTCGTAAATTTTCAAATTGGCCATAACCTTTAATTCGTTGCTGCCAACTGGGGTGTCAGCAGGGTTGGCAAGGCTCTCTTTAGGGTGGCATTTGCTCACCCTAAAACACAGCTGAACTAAACCCCACCCATCAAACACCATCAGCTACACACATAAACATCACTGAACTAAATTCCATTAGCACCATCAACTAACAAGCATCATCCAGAAAAGTTACACCTTCTGACCTGCCTGAACTCTTAACATGGACTCATATCTTAATTTTTGTCTCCCTTCAATTGTACTTTTTCCTGTCAATCATGATATACTTTTTTTTACCTGCTCTCTGATCATGACAATTAAAGAGGCAGTTTTCTTTCCTTCCAGCGTCTACATCATGAGGGTCTGACCTCTACATTTTCTTGAAATGAGCAACCGTACAGTATTCATAAAATAGAAGTGGAAAGACTAGTGAGCTATTCTGAGCTCAGCCTTATTTTTCTAGCTGTACCTATCTGCCCAAAGGCCCAATTAAATGTTAGTTGTGCCTCTGAATCGCTATCCTAGCAGGGAAAAGATTTCTTGGCACAGGAATTCAAGGGCAGCACATCTATATTCTCATCTACATGTGCTGTGTCTCTTATCGCCGCACACGTCTGATGTAAACACTGATAACCTCGCTCTCGCTGGAAATACAGGCCTCTAATACATCAGGATGAAACCACGAGGGGACTGTAAAAACAACTCAATCTCTTCATAGAGGCAATATATCCAACTTCTTTTGAGCATGTTTTTCATATAGCTTACTAGAGGACAGGGACCAGCGAGTGATCTCCATCTCAAGGGTCTCTCGCTTCGTCTCTCTGGCCTTAATTTGGACTAATTATAACACAGCAGGAGAGGAAGCTTTAATAATGTTAGAGAATTTAATATGCTCGTTTTATTTATAAACCTCTGAGTTATTTACTGATACAACCTGCAGAGAGATGGCTGACAATAAATGAAGGGGATACAGCAGTGGGCTAAAATAAAAGAGGTCAAGTCAGTCTTGACACTTTGATGGAGTCTGCTGTAAACATACTGTAGATTCACAGCCGTGAGCGTAATAACCAGCTGCTGTGAGACGGATCATTAGTTATTCCACACCTTTACATCTGTGATCTCGTCCCTGGAGGGATTCAGTAAAACACCTGTATTGAAAGATCAACTGCGTGACATAATTAGGTTTGTCTCCTAGTGATGACGAATCAATGCCAGCCGTTCATTATCCTGGAGTTTTCTCTTTCTCTGGTTGAACTAAATGTTTTTTTCCAAAGCCCAACTCAAAATCAAACCTTTCTGACACCACTGTAGAGTATTTCAGTACTGAGACTACACTGATGTAGATGATGAGTTTGTGGGAATCCTCCAGTGATCATGATTCCTGGCACAGGTCCATGACTAAAGTCAGAGTGAACTTGATCTAACCCAGCTGTCACGTGAGCACCAGATCAAAGTCAATGTTCGTGCCAGGACATGAAACTGAGAGATGTGTAATGTTAAAGATTTGTGGTGATTAGTGGGTTTTAGAAATAGCAACCACTTTGGCTTTGAAATAGCTTTTTTAACATTTATGCATTCAGGAGAGACTTCTATCCAAAAAGATACACGATAAGCAATTTGTCACAGAGCCAGTAATATTCACAGCATACAATGCCAGGTTTATTAGAAAGCGAGACTAGGAAACAAGCCAGAGCAGAAGAAGAAGCTGAGTTTCTGTGATATTAAGCGTGTTCCTGAAGCTCAAACACAGAACATTACGATCACAGGTTTGATTCACAGGGACCGCATGAACTGATCGAACATGAACATATATCTTGAACTCTGTGTAAGTCACTTCAGACGAAGCGTCTGCCAAATGAGCTGCAGACGAGCAGAGCTTTGAACATAAGCATCAGAAATAATACCCTGTGAAACTACAGCATGTCACATCCACACAAACCTTCTTCTGATGGAGAGCCGGAAGAGAGATCTGTTCCTGTTCCTGTAACTGGAAAACATTGGCTCTCTTTCACATCGTCCACTAAATAATATAGAGTTAGAGTAGTCTTACATCATTCAGAGAAAGTGTTCTCCAGCTGACTCTGCTGAATCTGTGCAGAAATGCTGAAAGAAGAGAGTACCTTCATGTTTAATGAACGGAAGTGTGACATGTTCTTCTTCTCAGGTTCAGCGTGACCTTTACAAGAGTAAAACCTGTTCTAGCTGTTCTGCAGAATGCCTTCGCTACGTGTGTGTGTGTGTGTGTGTGTGTGTGTTTCTGTGTGTGTGTGTGTGTGTGTGTTTAATGGTATTCACTATGTGATAGGGTCCAAATGTCCACACAAAGATGGCAGGATCTGAAATCCATGTCCTTTTGGGAACAAGCTTATAAATCATACAGAATGAGTTTTTTTGAGAAAGTAAAAATGCAGAAAGTTTCCTGTGAGGGTTAGGGTTAGGTGTAGGGACATAGAATATACAGTTTGTACAGAATAAAAACCATTACACCTATGGAGAGTCTCCATAAAACATGGAACCCAAACGTGTGTGTGTGTGTGTGTGTGTGTGTTTCACCTCTGATGTGTCGATCTCATGTCTGCTTCCTTTAACTGATTTCCGTCGAGTGTTTGTTTGCGTCTGTTCTTCAGAGCCGCAGGGCGATTCATTGATTCCAGGAATATAAAGCTATTGATTTCATTCCCTCGAGGAGCTTCCTGTGGAGGGACTTCAGATGTGTGTGTGTGTGTGTGTGTGTGTGTGTGTGTGTGCAGCTGCAGTGATGGCACACTTAATTTCATAAGCCGGCTCTCATTCCTCATGCGAGACGTGTGTGTTTCCAGTAACGAAGCTTCAGGATTCAGCAGCTAAAGCGACAGAACGAGAGCAAAACACTGCTGCTTTTATCTGTGTCACGTTGCCATAGAAACACTGCACAAAGGAGGATGAGGATGAGGATGAGGATGATATCAGGGTCCTGCAGGTGCCTCGATCCGTGTGATATGAAGATGACACGTTCAGTGTATAGTGCATTGTTTCAAAGCAGCTTTATCATGAAGTTAATGTTTACAATATCTTAATATATTCACATTTATCAGATTCTGTTCATCATTATCATTTGGATAAACAATCAAGCTACAGTGATTTGCTCAACTTCTCTGGCCCTATCTGAACGATCGAAACACAAAGTGACACTGTTTTCCTGATGAATGTTGTATGTTTAATAAGCTAGAGTCTTTGCAGGAGAGAGTTCCAGACACACAGCAGTCTCTTCATCTCATCTCCATCCGTCCGTCCGTCTCTCAGACCTGCAAACGAGAGCAGGACACTCATCAGGTCATTCATACACTCTTAAATACAAAGGTGCTACAGCGATGCCACAGAAGAACCTTTTATAAAGAACCTTTAACATCTGAAGAACCGATTTATTTCATAAAACTTTATTTGTGGTGAAAGAATGTTCTTTAGATTGTAAAAGGTAAGAAAGAGATGGTTCTTTAAAGAACCCTTGACTGAATGATTCTTTGTGCAAGCAAACATGGTTCTTCTGTGGCATCGCTGTCAGGAACTGTTAAGCACCTTTATTTTTAGGAGTGTACATCAGTGATTTTAAAGGATTAATTTAAGTGATTCTAGTCACAAAACACTCATTTTTTTAACTGAGTCTAAATTGGCAGATTATAGTTGATTATTAACTGGAAGTTGCACTGTACTTTCACGAATAAATACCATCTCAATCTCCATCTGCCTTTGTTTTGACATCATTAATTAGAAAATAAGATTTTTAATCTGACAGAAGATTCACATGATAATTAACTTCATTCACAGGAACTTTAATCATAACTGAAAAATGAATCCAGAACCTGATCTCAGACAGTGTTTGTCCCTGAAGTCTTGAGACGGGTCCATCACAGCTAAACTATCAGAAACTGCAGCTGAAACTCCTCATGTTTCTACAGAAGATCTGTCTTCTCACAGAGATCTGTGTGTGATGTCCACAGGGACTGCTGTATTCTGCTCATCAGTGTGTCTTTTGTGCGCCGTACACCTCTGAAAAAATAATTGGGTTCTGGTGGATACGAGCCAGTTTAATACATATGCAGGCAGCGGTTGTCATGGCAACAGACCACATTCTCCTGCTCTGTTTTCAGACACACACACACACACACACACACTGATATATTTAAATGAATCATTGTGCAGATGCTTTTATCCAAAGCTCTTGGGGGATACATGAAGTGATTCTTCTTAAAGAGGCAAACAGACACAGGAAGTGCTTGAAAGATCAAGCTGTAGACATTGTTCAAGCTAGATTTTAACAGCAGCTGTGTTCACACCAGTGATCCTGACTCTCTTTCCACTGATTCTGCTCGCAGTGTTTTACTGTAATCACACACAGCTGGAGATATGATGAGATCTCTGGCTTTATGAATGTGTGTGTTCATGTAAAGATCTGCTGATTTTTCACCCAAGAAGATCATTCTGTCATCATTTACTTGCTCTCATGTCGCTCCAAACCAGTTTGATTTTCTCTCTTCTGTGTTTTTTGTCCATATAATGGCAGTGTATGGGCTCCAGTGTAGTTTGGTTCATGTTCCACAGAAGAAAGAGAGGTGTTATGTTTGGAGCAGCATGAGGGACTGTAAATGACGACTGAAAGATCATGTTCTCTCTCTTCCCCACATATGTCTTGGCTGGGATTTGGTCTTTGATTTCCTGTTGATAGTCTCTCTGTAGTCTTTATATATTATATGTACGTGTATTTAATTAAAAAAAAATTAATTAAGATTTATACATCATCTGAAAACTGAATAAATGATCTCTCCAGTGATGTGTGGTTTGTTCGGAGGACAATATTTGTCTGAGATACAACTATCTGAAAATCTGGAATCTGAGGGAGCAAAAACATCTAAATATTGAGAAAATCATCTTTAAAGTTGTTCAGATGAAGCTCTTAGTAATGCATATTGGCTACCAGTTTTGGGAAGGTTACTTTGGAAATGTAATAGGTTACAGATTACAAGTTACCCTATTTAAAATGTAATAGTAGTGTAACTTTTTAAATTACATTAAAAAAGTAATGTAACTAATTACTTTTGAGTACTTTTTGATTGCTTTTATAAATATCTAATGAATGTTTATTTGCAACTGTTAAATTTACACCGTGCAGGTTTAACCTTAAAGTAGTGCTCCACACTGTCAGACTTTCACCATCCTTCATCACTTGAATTAAGATGATCACATTTGAACACATCCACCACACAATCAGACTTTAGTAATTTAGTAATATTTAGTAAAATAGTAAAAAAAAAAAAAAGAAAGCATATACATCAACTCAAATATGGTTATCTAATAAGCATGTGTCCTATTTTGTGTACTAAACTCCTGAAACATTGGTGTCTTTTTGAAACACTGCTGTCTCTTTGTATATGATATGATGATAGTTTCTCAAGTAAAAAATGCTCATGAAGTGACTCAGAGCAGTTCTAGAGATTAATTTCCATGAGGGGCGGACTGGGAAATCTCACACTCATACACCCACAACCCATTCTGAAACATGGACAACCCTATTGTTTTATGGACCTGACATGAAAAAGATTTGAATCCTTGGTTGGGGACATGCAACATAATCGAGTTCTCTCCTGAACTGCACCTTCACTTCCATTATCCATCCACCTCTCTCATGACTTTAATACTGAAGATTTTTATTGACTTTTACCATGTTTTGTAAGTGCAATTTTTTTTTTTTTTTTGGCAAATTAATTACCACTTGTATTTATTTTTACTACAAATTCCATGGTTAAACCACGGTTAGTACCATACCATAGGCTACATTAATTTTCTAAGGGTTGTGTTTTTGTATGCACTAGCTCCCCCTAAACCTATGATAAAATATGATGATTTGTCTGCTAAATTACTACTGTAACATTACAATAGATAATAATGTCGTCGTTTATACAGTATTTTGAGTGAGTGTGAGCAATGTGCTGCTGCTGCTTGACTAAGTAAACAAAGACATCATGGGCCATACTGTAACCCTTAGTGCAATTTGGGAAAAAAATAAGCTGTATGTGGATGTGTGTAAATATTTAACATTTAACATTTATCATTTAATCATTTAGCAGACACTTTTATCCAAAGCGACTTACAAATGAGAACAATAGAAGCAGTCAGGTCAACAAGAGAACAACAACAGTATACAAGTGCCATGACAAGTCTCAGTTAGTCTAGTATAGGACGCACAGCTAGGTGTATATACATTTTTTTTTTTTTTTTTTAATTAAATGAAAAAGACAAGAAAAGGAAAAGTACTGGTGTTAGTAGGTTAGGTGCAGGCGAAAAAGATGAGTCTTTAGATGTTTCTTAAAAATGAGTAAAGACTCAGCTGTACGAATTGAGATTGGGAGGTCACTCCACCAGCTGGGCGCAGTCCAGGAAAAGGTCCGTGAGAGTGATTTTGGATTTCTTTGGGATGGCACCACAAGGCGTTGTTCACTTGCAGAGCGCAAACTTCTGGAGGACACATAAGATTTAACCAGTGAGTTTAGGTAAGTTGGTGCCGTGCCAGTGGTCGTCTTGTAGGCAAGCATCAGTACCTTGAATTTGATGCGAGCGGCTACTGGTAGCCAGTATATATTATATAGTAAATATTGAAACGTAATCCTCATTGTAATCGTTACAATTTTCATAAGTAACTGTAATTTATTCACTCATTTTTCTTAGTAACTGTAACTGATTACTGTTACATTTATTTTGTAATTAAATTACGTAACGAAGTTACATGTAACTGGCTACTAATAAAAAATGAAGTTTTGATATATTTACAGTAGTAAATATAGAAAATATCTTCATGGAACATGATCTTCACTTAATATCCTAATGATTTTTGGGATAAAAGTAAAATATATAATTGTGACATACAGTGTATTGTTGTCTCCAAATATATGTCTGTGACACTGATGACTGCTTCTGTGCTGCAGGGACACTGATATTCATATCAAATGATCTGTTTAACAGACAAGGCAATAGTGATCACATACGGTTTCAATCTTTCTGAATATCTAGTGTTGAATTGTGCCTTCTTTGTAAACAAATCTGTGGTAAAATGAAGCGACGGTGGGATTGGTGGGTGGGGGCGGATCTACCGGGGTGGCATAGGGTGGCAAATGCTAAATTGCACCCTAAAAGAGAGCCTTGCCATCCCTGCTGCCACCCCATTTGGCAGCAACGAATTAAAGGTTATGGCCAATTTGAAAATTTATTAGCGAGAATTTTTCGTGATTCGCGATCCCTCTCCGAACTCCTGCACAAAGAATGACGTCACGTTCATGACCCCAAATGACACGCTACCTAGATGTCAATAACATCCCCTTTTATACAGGTGGAATATACCACTTTCCCAAAAAAATGGTTGATCACATCACATCACTGCACAGAAAAGCTAGTTCATGCATTCATGACCTCTAGACTGGACTATTGTAATGCACTTCTAGGTGGTTGTCCTGCTTCTTCAATAAACAAGCTACAGGTCGTCCAAAATACAGCAGCTAGAGTCCTTACCAGGTCAAGAAAATATGATCATATTACCCCAATTTTACAGTCTCTGCACTGGCTACCTATTAAGTTCTGTATCAGTTACAAATTATCATTACTTACCTATAAGGCCCTAAATGGTTTAGCTCCAGCGTACCTAACTAGCCTTCTACCACGCTACAACCCATCACGCACCCTAAGGTCACAAAACACTGGACTTTTGGTAGTTCCTAGGATAGCAAAGTCCACTAAAGGAGGTAGAGCTTTCTCACATTTGGCTCCCAAACTCTGGAATAGCCTTCCTGATAATGTTCGGGGTTCAGACACACTCTCTTTGTTTAAATCTAGATTAAAAACACATCTCTTTCGCCAAGCATTCGAATAATGTTTCTCTTAAATTGTGAGTGTAGTTGCATCTGATCAAATGTGCATTTTTATTCATTAGCTTGGGTTAAACTAATTTTACTTTGTTGGATCAGCAGCTATGCTAATGATGTCTCTATGTGTTTCTCTGTTTCTGCTGGATCTTCATCCCGTGGTAACTAGGATTTACACAAGCTCCAGTCTGGATCCAGAACACCTGAGAAGAGATGATGCTGACCCTCAGAGGACCTCAGATGATGCTGACCCTGAATCAACAACAGAACTAACAAATATTGCTACATGTGTGACTGCATCATATAATAATTATTAATTAATCATGTTAATAATCTTCATCTGGCTGACTACGTCTTGTGTTCATTTTTCTAAAATTCCTGTCAAACGTGCACAAACTGACAGTCACCACCATAAGCTACTACTAAATATTGTAGAAACATCATTTTCTGTAAAGTTGCTTTGTAACGATTTGTATTGTAAAAAGCGCTATACAAATAAACTTGAATTGAATTGAACTGACTCAAATGATTCGCGAACCCGCTACGAACTCCCGAACTGATTCAAATGATTCGCGATCCCCAAACTGACTCAAATGATTCGCGAACCCGCTACGAACTCCCGAACTGACTCAAATGATTCGCGATCCCCAAACTGACTCAAATGATTCGCGAACCCGCTACGAACTCCCGAACTGATTCAAATGATTCGCGATCCCCAAACTGACTCAAATGATTCGCGAACCCGCTACGAACTCCCGAACTGATTCAAATGATTCGCGATCCCCAAACTGACTCAAATGATTCGCGATCCCGCTCCGAACTCCCGAACTGATTCAAATGATTCGCGATCCCCAAACTGACTCAAATGATTCGCGAACCCGCTACGAACTCCCGAACTGATTCAAATGATTCGCGATCCCCAAACTGACTCAAATGATTCGCGAACCCGCTACGAACTCCCGAACTGATTCAAATGATTCGCGATCCCCAAACTGACTCAAATGATTCGCGATCCCGCTCCGAACTCCCGAACTGACTCAAATGATTCGCGATCCCCAAACTGACTCAAATGATTCGCGATCCCGCTCCGAACTCCCGAACTGACTCAAATGTCATTTTTTCTGCGGATGCCTTCAAGCCTGCATCTGTACTTTCTTCCTCTTATGAAGATGTTTTGAGAAATGATCAGTGTTTCTGTCCATACAGTGGAGGTCAGTGGAGTCCATGTGTGAAGGACATGAAGGAATAAATGACCCATCACTTTAACCCGGGAATATTTATCTTGGTGTAAGATCTGGTTAAACTGAGAGAGTCACTGTGTGCGTGTGTCAGGAGGTGTTTGTGAATGTGTGTGTGTGTGTCAGCGGGCGTTTCTAAATGTGTGTGTGTGTATCAGCAGGCGTTTGTAAATGTGTGTGTGTGTATCAGCAGGCGTTTGTAAATGTGTGTGTGTGTCAGCGGGTGGGTGTGTGTGTGTGTCAGCAGGTGTATGTGTGTGTGTGTGTGTGTGTCAGCGGGTGTAGTTTCTCATCAGACAGATGGTTCTGTATTGTCGGTGCAGTGTGTGGTCTCTGTAACGCTGCGAGGGAATCTGTCGACATGATTCTCGTGATATCTCTGGTTGGTGTTGTCTGCTGTCAGTGAGAACTGAGTGTGTGTTGTGAAGGTCACAGTCCCAGAGGAAATACAGCAGCACGATCACTTCTACATCACACACACCGTCACGTCTTCAGCCTCAGTTTCCTGTTGAATTATGGTTATTTTTCTGAGATTTGTTCTTGTTTTAAGCATAAACCTTTATCATAAAACAAGACTTCTAGTCATATCTGTTAATTAGCATTTTGCGTTTGCAAATAAATGTATCTAGATTTAAAAATGTTAAGATATTTGTATTGGATAAGAGGAGAGAAAGAAGAGGAAGAACATCAGCGTCTGCAGTGCACTTGTTCTTTTAGGAGCAGCTTTTATATTGACTTCATGAAAAACATCTGATGAGCATCATGACTCTTTTCAGTGTTGTATTCATGAGTGAATCTTAGAGTTTTCTGTGTTTACAGTAATTCTGTGACGTAAACCGATTTGATACAATGATTGAGAAAGCAGGTGGTGTGTGTGTGTGTGTTGTGGTGATACTGAATGAAGGATGAGCTGAAGTGTGTGTGTCTGTCTCTGCAGGACACACTGAGAGAACATGAAAATGGTTTATATTGGGGAAACATCAGAAGAGGAGGTAAGAGTCTAAACCCAGCTGAAAGTGAGTTATTGAATCATCGATCCATCCATCAGGCTCTTCTTCTAAATGTCATCAGCTGAAGCATCAGAGCTGTCTGTGATCGATGCCATCAGCTGCTGAACGCTGCTCAGATCCAGTTACAGACAAACACGTGTCCTGATGAGAATCATTCTGAACAATCACCACCACAGAAAAACTTTAACTGCAAGTCTGTGTCTTATTCTGGTCCTGCGATGGGTCTCTCTCTCTCTCTATCTCTCTCTCTCTCACACACACACACACACACACACACACTACTTCTACTGAAACTAGTTGAAAGCATTTCTACAAAAGGCAGCAATATTGTTATTTACCGTAAGTCAATTCAGTTTAATGCCATTGTCGAGTTTGCTAAATATAAACTCAAGGCAGATGAATGTGTTTGACTTCATCATCATCTTCCTCATCTCTCCTGCTGATGAATGTTTGATGTTACATTGATGCAATTAGCAGATGCTTTTATCCAAAGTTACTGAGTTCAGAAGTGTGTCCCTGTGAGCTCCTTCATCAGCGGGACACACCGAAGATGAAGGAGAGAGCCTGGTCTGTGGAGAAATCCCAGAATAAACTGCGTTGAAACTTTCATCAAGCCACGTAAATCATTGTGCTTCAGTTTAGAGAAAATATACCAATGACACTAACCCTAGCATAAAGACAGAGCGATAATAAACTGCTGGAGATGAATGTGATGATGAGATGAGTCTTCATCCTATTAGCAGATATTTGTTCTTGTTTTAATCAGATGAATTTCTATCAGTAAATGTATCTGGATTTGTGAATATTTATTTCGACTGCAGCTCAGAACCCAATCTGTCTGATGATGCTGTCGGCTGTTTCAGTGTTTTCCCTGAATGTGTCCTCATTAGTCCCAGACGAGACCCCAGAGACACGCATCAGTGTTCAGAAGTGTTTCATCTGAGCAGAAGAATCACAGCGTCTCATATACAGCCCAGCAGTAGATGCACAGAGCCTCACGACGGGGCATTCATCCACATCCAGCTCTTTCCACACTGAGAGACCAGATCTAGATTCATCCGAAACACAGTCAGCCTGCAGAAACACACCGACCGGACGCTCTTCAAACACACTTCAGCATCTGACACTTCCAGCATTACTGCTCTCAGTTTTTGGAGTAATTGGCTCACAGGGGATTTGAGACCAGAGCAGAAACACACACACACACACACACACACACACACACACACACACACAGAGGTTAAACTCCAATGTTAAACTCATTAAACACTCATACTCGGGTGAAACATCAGTGCAGGTCACATGACTGTGATTGACAGATGTTGCTATGGAAACAGCATCATATAAGTGTAGAGAGAGGATTAAGCACCAATCACAGTCTGTCACTGGTTCAGTCCTGCGCTGATCTCTGATGAACGACACACACTCTGTCTCTGTAGAGACACACACAGTGCACTGATGGTTTTTAAAGCATCTTAATTAAGCTTGAACTGTAGACATCTTCTAATACTGGTTGAGGTGTTGGATTCTGGTTTCTATTAAAGCTCCTTCACAGACGAAATGCTGCAGTACATCTGTCATGTGTGTGTCTGATAGTTTCTGTTAATTATATCCAATCAGAAACAAGGTCTGTGAAGATAGAAATACTGTCTAATTAAATCCATTAATCATATGCAAATACTCCACACGGTTTGTTCAATGAATGTGAGCTGAAACAAACTCGTCTGATTGATTAACACATTTCAGACTGGACTTTATTAGTTTTCACAATTACATTTCCAAAGCAGCTTTGCAGAAAAACTCCATGTTATTGTTTAGTATATCTGAAAGGTATAGTTAACCCCAAAATGTTTAATTCTATCATCCATTACTCACAGAATACAAACATAATCAGAGTTCATCATCGGCCGCATTCAGCTCAAATGAAACAAGAAAAGACATTCGTCTGCTGATGTGTAATATTGATCGATCGAGAGTGGAATATTGAATGATCATTTACCAGAGCGCACAAACCTTCCGAGGTGCGCACACACACACACACACACACACACACACATACACACACACACACAGACGCACGCACACACACAGACACACACATACACTGGTTTCTTTTTCAGAGGGAAACTCATCCTAAAAATATCACAACCTTAAAGAGAGTCGGAGGCGCAGCGAATCCTTTCCGTTTTCATTCTGCAGTCGCAGGTTTAAGATCCATCAGTTTCTCTTTCTGCCGGAGGTCAGTCAGGATTAATTTGAATATAAACTCTCTCTGCTCCGTTTGAAGGCAGAGAGAAATGCGCTGGTTTTATTGCTGACGGAGTCTGTTTAAAGACATGCTCCATGTACAGTTAATCACAGAGAGAACAGAGCGCTCTTCTGCTGGACTCCAGAGCAGGACGAGGTCAGGTGAAGGTCATCATACACTCCACAGTATGTGCCATTCACATCCATCACAATAAAGCATTGTTTCATGAGCAAACGCTAGTTTCTTCGGGGAACGCAACACACAGCAGTAAATCTTTTGCTTTTGACAATGCTTTGTAAGTGTGTGACGTATGTCTGTTTTTGTTTTTATGTTTCTCTTTCATACTTTCTGGACAGCACTTTGGTTCCACTTGTGGTGTTGAAAGTGCTTTATAAATAAAGTTGAGTTGAGTAAATCATTATATTAGAATGATTTCTAAGAAACATTAAAAATCTTACATAGAAGAATTATCTATTTTATTAGGGAAACACACACACACACACACACATATAAAGAATAAAAGTAAACAAACAAGAAACCACGTAACATTCAGAGGATTTTAAGTTTAACATCATACAATGATTTGATTTGATTACCCATAATCCTCACTGAGGAGAAGCTTCAAATGGAATGGAGTTTGGTGTCCATGGTAACACTGATCAATCAGCTCCAGATCTTGATCTCTCCCGTCCAATCACACGTGGCCGTGAGGCCGGGCATTATGGGATGCATCGCGGCGCAGACGCAGGCGTGTTGGTGAGCGTGAAGCGTGCTCAGGGGACGTGAGCTCTGGAAGTCATAGAAGTGCACAGAACCTGTAGAACTACCAGAGACCAGAACACTGCCGTCTGCAGAGAACCCACAATGCACTGCAAAACCCTCCACCTGCAAACCACAACAACACGATTATTAAATCAGTCACGATCTTCTCTGGAGCTGCAGCTGGAGTAAAAGCGGTCATGACATGGATGTTTTACTTATTTTAACATGTTCCTAGAGGTTTACTTATAATGTTAAAGTATAAACATTATAAATTACATAGAAATGATCATTAATCCTTATTCTGACCCTCTGTCTAAACGGAGCTGTTTTAAGGGGCGTGTCCTTTAAGGCTCGTCGATGATCAGTTATGATTGGCTAACGTCACTCAACAGGAAACAGCATCAACACCGGCTTTTGCATGTTTTGAGTGTTTTTACAACATGATCAAAAATAATACCATACTTTCCAGACAGCGTAATGATCCAGATCCAAACGAGCCGTTTCTGGAGCTTGATTTAAGAAATGCTTTGTTTATAAAGAGGAGGATGTTTTAAGCTATGAATCCTGCAGGACACAAAGAGCTCTTGAGAGCCAAAAGAAGACTTCTCATGTCATGACTCTGTTATATGTCAGTGTAACTCCATCATGTGACCTTGTGTCCTTCGAAGCGGCGTCTCTTGTTGATCCTGTAGGGTCTCTGTGCGGAGAACAGAGCGATGTATCCACCGTTAGTCTGAGCCACGAAACTGCTCTCCAGCGGGTGACACCCCAGACACGGACAGGTGAAGCGCTCCTACAGCACACACACACGCACGCGCACACACATTACAGCACACACACAACACACATTATAAATGTATTCATAAAGTATATTGTAATGCATTATATAGTGCAGTGCAAGGCATGGCTAATTCATTAAAACTACTTTTATAATGCATTATATTTTAAGGCTTTAAGCGAAGTGTAACATAAAAAAAAAAAAACCAGCAGCAGCATTATGTAAACAAACTAGTATTCAAAGTGTTAAAATCGTGTCCAGCAGTCCAGTCCTTTCTGAAGCGAGACGCTTCTGATGCTGTCTGTTGTTCAAGAGTGTCTTGACACAAGGAGTGTGAAGCTGAAACCCATGTCTTGTATACGTCTGTGTGTAGTGGTTCTTGAAGCACTGGCTCCAGCTGCAGTCCACTCTTTGTGAATCTCCCCCACATTTCTGAATGGGTTTAGTTTCACAATCCTCTCCAGGGTGAGGTTATCTCTATTGCTTGTACACTCTTTTCTACCACATCTTTTCCTTCCCTTCACCTCTCTATTAATGTGCTTGGACACAGAGCTCTGTGAACAGCCAGCCTCTTTTGCAGTGACCTTTTGTGTCTTGCCCTCTTTGTGCAAGGTGTCAATGGTTGTCTTTTGTATGACTGTCAGGTCAGCAGTCTTCCCCATGATTGTGTAGCAGGGGCGGCGTCAGGGGTGAGCTAAGGGGGCTGGAGCCCCGAATGTTTTTATTACCAACATGATAAAGTCCTTTGACCAGTATATGTTTGTAGAGTAAGAATATGTCAGTGCACTGCTTAATGTTTGCTTCTTATCCCTGTTCTACCAGGACGAGTGTAGCCTGTCAGGCTTGATTGGAAAAGAAAAGAAAACTGAGACAGAGACAAAAAAAAAAAGTGAGAAAGAGACACATCATCAGCATATGTGTCAGGATACAAGGGATAAAGTTTAAATAAAATGTTTTTAATTTGTTTTTTGTTTTTATTGTTTTGTATATTTCAAATTAGTAATTGAGTTTTCAGCCCTTCTGACAGCTCTAATGTGAAGGTCTCCTTTGGTTAAGGGTGACTCTAGGAGTGTTTGAGGCGTCTCGAGCAGCTCGTGTCTTACGTGGAAGATCTGGTTGGAGAGTCTGGCGGTCGTCTCAAAGTCCCAGGCGATCAGCGTCCGGTCAGCAGAGTCTCGGCTGACCGCATCAGTGCTGCTGATGAACTCTCTCCCGCCGCTCAGGAACAAGACGTCCAGCGTCTGCTGAACCGCCGCCTTATACACCCGCAGCATCTGGACACACAGAACCGCTGAGACACGGAGCGCAGAGGATCATGGGAAGGCTCTGAATCAGACTGACCTTACAGCAGCGAGCGTCCCAGGCTCTGACCTCTGGACTGAAGCCTCCGCACAGAAACACCTCAGGGTCAGACGGACGCGGGGCCACACAGCACACCTTAAATCCATTCTCCATCCGTGAGATCGTCTGACCTGAGGAACATCGGTCAATCAATCAATCAATCAATCAATCAGTGTCATGAGTTTATCGCAGCGCCTGTGAGAACTATAAGCAGTCATCAGTTTCACAGATGTATATTTGGAGAAATACACAACAATACACTGTATGAGTCACAATTATACATTTCTCTTTTATGACAGAAATCATTAGGATATTAAGTAAAGATCATGTTCATGAAGATATTTAGTAAATCTCCTACTGTAAATATATCAGAACTTAATGTTTGATTAGTAATATGCATTGCTAAGAACTTCATCTGAACAACTTTAAAGATGATTTTCTCAATATTTAGATTTTTTTGCTCCCTCAGATTCCAGATTTTCAGATAGTTGACCCTTATGACTGGTTTTGTGCTCCGGGTCAGAAATGATTCACATCAAGTGATTTATATTCTCCTGAAGCTCCATTAAACCCATGATTCAAAGATTTTTGTCATGTGTTTTTGGTTATTAAATCACATTTTCATCACAAGAAAGACACAGATGTTCAATAAAGATTGCATGCATTATTAATAATCAGAATAAACTATTGATCTGCTGATTAATAAATGATGTTTATCCAGTTTTATAACTCTTGTTCCACCCTAAAGAAGAAAAGGGCTCTTTTGCACAGCGTTTAATGAAGGTACATT
Source organism: Carassius auratus (assembly GCF_003368295.1). Lineage (NCBI taxonomy): Eukaryota > Metazoa > Chordata > Actinopteri > Cypriniformes > Cyprinidae > Carassius > Carassius auratus. The sequence goes on from NW_020528137.1 coordinate 25,053, forward strand.
GTAGAGCTGTTTAAGAGCGAGTAAAGAAGGAATAAATCAAAAGAGAAAACAATGTACCAATATTTTTATTATCTAGGGACCAGACGATGAGTTTAATTAACAACAGTGAAAATACTTCCTATAGACTTCAATTTCATTAAGCAGTATTCTGTGTTTTTGTTGTTTTTGTCTCATGCAAAATCTAAAGATTCATAAATCAAGATATATTTACTGGAGAAGAGTATGAAAAATTAAGTTATGTTTTCTGTGAAATGAATAACTTGACTTGCCTTTTAATGAAGTTGTTCATACATTAACAGATATTTGTTTCATTTTCTGTGAAAATGATTAACCAATGGATGCATGTTAATTGGAGGATTTGCATATGATCATGTGATCGCAGAGGAGCAGGACTCATTATTAGTTTCTCTCTGAACGGTGAGAATGTGTCTCGTCAAACACAAGCTGATCTTAGAATCCTCCTCCTGCATAATTAATACGCTTCCTCAGTGTTTTTAATTAAGAAATGTAATCAGCACAGCGCTGACGGCTGATAAGAAACGTGTGTCATGAGCAGATAAAGTGCACAGAAACACAATGAATCAACAGAAGAAGATCTGATTCAGTTCCTCGTGTGAGGTTCTCTGAATCAGTCGTCTGTGTCGGGATACGATCCACTCTCAGCTCGTATTCTCAAGAGTGAACTGACCGGTCTCCACATCAGTGACCGCTGCGCTGCCGTCGAACGAGCCTGAGAGGAGGCGTCGCCCACAGGACAGCCAACAGGCATCTCGCACGGAGCCCCGGTGGGCGGAGTAAGTCTGTAAGCACCGCCCCTCGCCAACACCATCCCACACCTGAAACACAGACACTCAGGTGAAGCTCTTATCTGATATCCCACACACACACACACACACATCTGATAGCGGCCGCTCCCTGAGTGTACATGAGAAACACCTTCACCAAACACACACATGTTCCTGAGGATCACGTCTCTCACACTCGAGCCATTCATTCGTTCAGTAAAACACATTCAGTCTTTCTGCACAGTAATCTAATCGGCTCATTCATTCTCATGCAGGTCCTTGACAGCAGCACCGTGATGTTCTTTCATTCGTCACTGCACGCTGATTTATATTCATTAGTGCGGTTTAGGTTAATCATCACTACTAGTTCTCACACTAATTAAACCTCCAGCACTCGGTGTTCAAGTTATATCTGATTCTGTAATGTGTGATAGAACTGAAAAAATAATAATAATGTAGGCATGGTTTAACTGTGCATTGGTTACTGATTGGACGTTGAGATGTGGGCGTGGCTCTCACATGAGTGTGAGGGGCGGAGTTTAAAAACACTGACTGACTGGAGAAGACTGACCAATCACTGAAAAGATCCAGTTATCTTAATAAAACTAAATATTTGATCTTATTTTAATCAAAACTCATTACACATGGTTAATCATCATACATGTACAATATTTGTTCAGAGATGAGCCACCTGTACAGGTAACAGCTGGTCAGGTTAGGGTTAGTTTAGGTTAGGTTAGTCTCACCTTGAAGGTTCTGTCCATGGATGCGGACAGCAGCAGATGACTGAGATGATCCACTGGACTCCACTGCAGTGTGTTCACTGGACCCTGATGGGCCTCGATGCGGCTCTGCATGCGTCTGGGCAGCTGGACCTGACCCTGCCTTCGGCCCAGAAACGGCCGGACCCTCTCGGACACCTGAGACAGCAGCAGAGACCCAGAAGATCCAGACGGAGACGCTTCTTCAGTCTGAACCGCTGCGGTCTCCAGTCGCTGTCTCTTAGGAACATACGGCCTCAGCGCAGAACCCTGCAGGACTCTCTTCACGGAGCCGGAGGAACCACACTGTGCTGCTGACACACGTGATGAAGATGATGATAATGATGATGAAGAGGAGCTGATGATGAGGCCTTCATCACGATAAAGCTGAGCATCCTGATCTGTCTCACTGTCAGAGTCCTCATAATCCACCAGTGAAGCCATGTGAAGCTCACAAACACACACTACAAGCTGGATTACATCACAACACAAACAACAACATATTACAAAAACAACCCTTACAAAAAACAAGAATAACAAACGTCAAACTCAGAGTTCAGCTGTTAAACAGGGAGAATATTACACATATCTGTCTGATATAGATATATGAAGAGTTTATTTGATTTTATTTTGATGTTAGTGTATTTTTTTGTCTAATCAAAATAACCAAATTAATGCACAATGAAAAAACATAATTTTTGAATATTGTTACAACAGAGCTATCTCTGACTATTCTATTAAACATGTGAATCTACGATTTCTACAGTAAATAAAACCCAAATGTATCTGGAGTTTATTGTCATTTATATTACCATAATTAAAAATAAAGCATCATAATAAACGAAATGATCCATAAACTCACATTAAACGAGGAATAACTGATATAACATCATCTTTCCTGTCAGAGTTCGAGGTAAATACTGATCCGTCACGTCCATATCATAACATAAGTCTTCACATATTAGTTTAAACTCGTTTTTATGACTATTTGTTCTTGTTTACGTGATTAATATTCGCATCTGTAGCGCGGTGTTTGATTTGAAACATCAGACAGCGAACACCGGAAGCGCGAATCTGTGAGGAACTTCCGCACAAAATAAAAGTCTCGTTTTAATCCGTGTCCATGAGCAAGTTACAGACAAACTAAAACATTTTAAAACATTTCAATAAATGTTTAAAAAGCTTCAAATAGACAAAAAAAAACAGTTATATAAAAGGACAGTTCTTCTACAGTGAGCAGAAAAATCGAATGATTATGTAACATAATTAAAATAAATTAATATAGTAATAATATTTAAATAGTAATTTTTTCAATTCAGTTCAATTCAAGTTTATTTGTATAGCACTTTTTACGATACAAATCATTGCAACGCAACTTTACAGAAAATTAAGTTTCTACAATATTTAGTAGTAATTATAAAGTGATTGCATAGTAAGTAGCAATATTTGTTAGTTCTGTTGTTGATTCAGGGTTAGCATCATCTGAGGTCCTCTGAGGGTCAGCATCATCTCTTCTCAGGTGTTCTGGATCCAGACTGGAGCTTGTGTAAATCCTAGTTACCACGGGATGAAGATCCAGCAGAAACAGAGAAACACATAGAGACATCATTAGCATAGCTGCTGATCCAACAGAGTAAAATTAGTTTAACCCAAGCTAATGAATAAAAATGCACATTTGATCAGATGCAACTACACTCACAATTTAAGAGATACATTATTCAAATGCTTGGCGAAAGAGATGTGTTTTTAATCTAGATTTAAACAGAGAGAGTGTGTCTGAACCCCGAACATTATCAGGAAGGCTATTCCAGAGTTTGGGAGCCAAATGTGAGAAAGCTCTACCTCCTTTAGTGGACTTTGCTATCCTAGGAACTACCAAAAGTCCAGTGTTTTGTGACCTTAGGGCACCCTGTTAATAACAGCTGAACTCTGAGTTTGACAGCTTGTTAATTAGATGATTATTTTGTAGTAATTATTCATGTTTAAAATGTTTTTGTAATATGTTGTTGTTTGTGATCTGATGAAATCCACCTTGTAGTGTGTGTTTGTGGTTTTTGTTTGTGGTCTCTGGCTAAATATTCTTATTAGAAATAGAACTGCCTCATGTTTTAACTGTGCATAGCTGAATAATTAGGCCTACTACGCAGCTGTATTTTAATGTTGGTCAGCCAAATATTTTCTGAGCTGGTGCTTGGTGAAAAAAAGTCTTAGAGGACAATGACGTATATCAAAAAACAAGTCCTTTGGCAGCCAATGAAGTTTGAGCACCTGTCGAACATGCTTAATAAAGAAAGGTGCGTTTCCTGATGACAGCCAGATCAACCAATCATGATCAAAGCAATAAAATAAAACATCCAATAGGAATTGTTTCAGCATGATAACACAGCAAAGTGATTGTTGTTAATGATGATAATATTTAACATATACCTTCAGATTTTAGAATAGGTATCATGACAAAAATATTGTAAAATGCTATTAAAATAATAATAATCTTAAATAATTTCATATTAATAATTTAAAAGGCAGAAATGTATTTTGTATGCTGTTGGAGACATTGATTTGTTGATTCAACATACACATCATATATATATATAAATCTTTTGTTGATTTACAAGTGTTTTTGTTAACCTTTTTCAACCATTTAGCACTAAACATGTTTCAACGTTAAAACAACAACAGACCTTATCTCAACCATATTTCATCGCTGAAGGTCGGTCATGTGCGGCTGGGACGAATGTGACCTTCGGAGGAAGCTGCCTCCAAAATGAGGCGCAGCAGAAGGGTTATGTTGAGCTTTATGAACCTGATTTAAACCAAGTTGGATTTGTCTGACTTTGTCAACTCTAAACGTACTAACTCTCCCTAATAATTAATTATTAATTACTCCCTCTTCAAGTTATAAACTGAATTTATACTTTGAACTGAGCGTAATTAAATTGAGTTCATCCAGTCATCATTCACTCCTCACTTTATGCTCATGATTCAGTTCAAATCATTCAAACATGAGTTCATTTCCACCTGTTCACTGACACTTTATACAATAAGTTAAGTTAAAGAAAAAATAGGACACAGGTTTCTGCCCAATTTTCCTTTATTTATAGTGATTTGGTTGTGCTCGAACATTTTGAGCATGTAAAACTTACATTCCAAGCAAATCAATTTTAAATGAAGATGCATGCAGTATAATCACCGTGTGCTGTTTTTAAAATGACAGATCACACTGTTGTAGAACCTGCTCTGCTCTGTGGTTCAGATTCTAGATTACAGGTTATGGAGAGATGAAGCGACCCCAGAACACGATGCTCTTGGTGGAGTTGTGGCGGATGAAGAAAAGGAAGGGGGGTTTTACAGTAATAGGCGTTGGGGGGTCATCACGAAGTGTCTTGTTGACATCTTCACCATCACCTGCGACAGCAACTGTGCCTTTCTCGTCCACCTCAATACCAGACTTATGCACCACTTTGGACATCTTCAGCTTTTCAGATGACATGTTAGGTAAGTCACACTGATCACTAAAGAGCTCAGTTATTCCCAGAGCCTGCAGGGCTTCATTCAGGCCATAACTCTCCTGCAGTTTAAACTTGGGCATTTCAACGTTCACATCTGTGAGAATCATATTGTCCGGCTCAGTCCACTCCATAATCTTCTCATAAGTGATCGAGTCGACCAACTACGAGGAAGAAGAGAAAAATAGCAGAGATTTTTAATTGTTTCCCATTTCATGTAATATCAAACCTACACAACAATCCAAATTGTATTATTTGGTCCTAATAATGCAGTTCCAAGTGAAGTATGTGACTGTTTTACCTTTGGTAGGTCTTCAGTGTCGTTTGGGAGTATAATGATCATGCTCAGATGATGATTCTCATAAGGGATCTCCAGAATCTGAGCTTCAGCGGGAAGCTTTTTATTTTGGTTGTGTGGGATAGTTCCCAGGGGAAGCTTATCCGTCTTAACCATCATAACCATCATATCCTTCTTTAAACACAGACAGATTGGACATTAGTGATGCTGTGAAGCACACTTAAGCACAGGTCAACTACATGTTTAAGTATACGAAGTACACAAATTTTAGTTCATGAAAGTTTAAAGTGTACTCCCAGTAGTTTTATACTGCAAGTATGCTTGTAAGTTTTCTATAAATGAGCTCAACGCCATACTGTTTATATATTTTTGCACTTTACTACTATTTTTTTAATTGCCATCAAGCACCAGCATTTGTGATAATTTTCACAAACGTTTATGGCCCCCAGAACATTTTGATATATGAACGTGAATATGCAATATATCAAAGAATAAATATATAACTTTACAGGGATAGTTCACCCAAAAATGAAAATTAACCCTTGATTTACTCATCCTCATGCCATCCTAGGTGTGTATGACTTTCTTCTTTCAGACAAGTAATACAATTTATGTTTTCATGGTGAGAATTTATTTATTTCATAAAAATTTTTGGGTTAAATTATATCTATAAATAAATTATATCCATAGTTAAAACTTTATAGAGTATCTGTTTTTTCCTGACCCGATGAGCATTTTTCTGTCTTAACTCTGCAAATTATACTATTACATTAGTATTGCATCCTTCTCATGGACATTTAATATTTTTTGACCTTTCAGTCTAAGTTAAAAAAATATATATTTTTTTATCTGTAAAAGAAAACCTGCGTAATAATTATGCACACCTGAATATAAGGCATTTGTCCCCTTACCGCCTTCATGAACAATTAGAAATATCACTTAGGCTATAAATGATTAAATGTAAAATAAATAGTAGTTATTAATGTGATTGATGTGGAATTGGTACAATGTTCTCCGAAAAACCCCCATAAAAGATCCAAAAATGAACTTGCATAATAATTATGAACTCAGATTTCATTCTCAGCATGTCCAGAATGACAATAAACGGATGGAAATGAAATGAGTAAGGAGTGCTGTTTGCCACAATAACAAGCGGAGAACTGCACATAGATGTAGATCATCCAGCAATTTTTAGCAGACAAAGCTGAATTGTCTTGACAAAGTTACCTTGTTGGGGGCCATAGTTTTGAAGCCGGTGGCCCATTTCTTCTCGAAGTACACTGCGCTGATAAGAGCAAGTCTTGTGTCCTTAGACACATCTTGTGGATCCAACAAATCCTTCAGTTTTTCTAAAAACAGCAATCAGAAGAGTGATAAATCATGAGAAAGTGGCCTAATAGACTATAGTCTAATAGTTGAAAACAAATACACTTTAATTGATTTACCGTAAGTCTTATCCTTCACCCAGCTGTTGATCTTTTCTCTCGCAGCTGCAGGATTCTTCTTGAAGTCCACCGTCCTGAAGCTGGCAAAACACCACTCCTCACACATATCTAGGAAATCCTAACATCGTCGGTAAAAGAGAGGGAACATGGGTTACAGTAACATCAGTTTTCTGACCCAGACATCTCAGTGAAGTGCATTACTTTACTGCCATTCTCAGGAAGTAATTTAACAGTTTGTTGTGCTTTCTCAGCCAACTCACTTCTTTAAAATCGACCGTCTGTTCTCCGTACAAGCGATTAACCAGCTGCAGGCTTCTCTTCTTGTCATACTTGTACTCTCCTTCTTTGTAGAGCTCCTCATACAGATAGTGGTACATAATTCTCATATTTTTAAAGTGGAGGGCCTTAAGAGAAACACAACAGGATATTGATTAATATTGAGAGAAATGTGTTCAGAGAATTAGAGACAGTGGGGGGGGGGGTGCTTGGAATGTCAAAATGTAGAATCACAGCAATCAGTTGAACATTAATGTGTCGGCATTGTGTTTCACAATCACCATACAATAAAAAAAATCCACCCACTCCTGTTTTATATTCCCAGTAAATTATAAACAGTGTCTCAAAATGAGTTGTCTATAAACTGTGACATAACATAAGGACTGATGTAATCTGCCCTGTGAGATCGTCCCATCGTCTCCTCATCAGTGGCAACACAAACTGTGTCAGCTGCAAACAATCTAAATCTTCTAGGCCATTTCATCAGTATGTGAACAATGTTATAAAAATGCAGTGAAGTGCAAAAACATGTTTTTTGTAAATAGCCCCATGATGGTTTTTCCTTTTTTGTGCTAGAGTATCTGTATAAAGTATCTTGTAGAAAAGGGCCACTTTAAAGCATGGATAAACATGAGATGACAGTTTATATAGAGTTTATATAGAACTATTAGGAGGTTTAAGCACACCGTAGATAGCTGATCAGCAGTCGGATTAGGTGGTTGATCAGGGCGAGGTGTGGCTCCCAGGAGGACCAGGCCCAACGCAGAGGAGATGCTCAGGGGTGAGAAAAACACATTTTTCTTAGGGTCCTTACAGAGCTGTTTTAACAGGTCAATGGAGAATTTGGAGTTTGCCAAAATCACTGGTTCGATGTCTGGGTCCATTTCGTTAAGAGTCTAGAATGAAGGGAATTTAATTTGAACATCATGTTAGTCCAGCACAGAAAAGAGTGTAATGACCACATCAGAGAGCAAAGTACGTACTGTTGAAGCTATAAACAGAGAATGTTAATGTGGTCTCCTAATATATCAGAAGTCAAATGTAGAGTTTTTTTTTTAAATATAAAATCAAAACAACAGAACATCCCAAGTGCTTTAGCTCAAATTTAGCTAAAGTTTGCTGGGCCGTCATGTTTGCGTTCAATTGCTTGATACATGTTTTTAGCAATGTACAAAAATCTCACCGGATTGTTACATTGTTACAAAATAATTATTCAAATGAATGAGGTGAACCTGAAATTAATATTTCCTACTGATACAGTGAAACAGAATATATATATATATAACTACTGTCTTAATTCAAATGTTTTTGTAAAACCATTTTGCACCATCCATGTATATCGCACATGTTCCTGTGGCTCAGTGGTAAAGCATTGTGTTAGCAGTGCAAGGTTATGGGTTCGATTCCCAGGGAGCACACACATGTTATGTAAAAAATATTAAACCTGAATGCACTGTAAGCTGCTTTGGATAAAAGCATCTGATAAATGCAGATAACTCAAATGTTATTACAACTAATGTTTAGTACAAATTTACAAGCTCCTGAAATACTTACTGATAAAGAAAGTGATGATCTCTTCCTGATATGAGGTGCGTCTTCACAAGTCTTCACTGTCTTGTTCTCTCACTGCTTCCAGTAGTGGATATATATACAGTATTCTCACACACACACACACAAACAGCCAAAGCAACATCTTGTGAAATCCAAATTTTCGGTAAATTACAATTTTTTCAAAAATGATTATGACATTTCCTGTAAATACCTGAAATACTGTTGTAACAATACAGCACTCTTTCCAGATTACTAGAAAGATCAACTTAAGCTGGACTGGACTCAGAAACAAGATTCCAGATACATCAGAAATATAAAAAGCTTTTATTGATTAAAAAAGAAAGCAATATTAATCTGCAGATTGGTTGTCAAATGTTCCTCACTGATGGATTCACACGGATAAAAAGGTCTACATTTAACCATGATAAACTCTAGGTTAGCTGAGCAGTGTCTCCCAACAATGACAGTGTTCGTACACCTTGCTGGAGTCATCTGCTGTCCTATCTGCCCTGAATAACAGACTATTGGAAAAGTGAACATCGGGTGTATGATGTTTAGGCTAACCTGTTCAGTATGAACTGACCTGAGAAAAATACTGCAAAATTGCAAATTGGCTACCATACTTGGCAAATGTCACGACTTTCGCTTTATTTCTGCTGGAGGTCCTGGACATCTTGTTTAGATACATGGAATCATTAAAAAATCTGTAAGCGACTGACTCTGTAAGAAACCATATAATCGGCCATATTTGGATCTTCCAACCATTCAATGACCCAAACACAAACCTCATGTGTCACTGAGCACAAAACCAAGCTTCTGCTATAACCATTCCAGTCCTCTGACCTGAACCCTATAGAAAGTGAGAGGAGTGAACTGAAGAGAAGTCAAGTCACCTTTATTTATATAGCGCTTTAAACAAAATACATTGCGTCAAAGCAACTGAACAACATTCATTAGGAAAACAGTGTGTCAATAATGCAAAATGATAGTTAAAGGCAGCTCATCATTAAATTCAGGTATGTCATCTCTGTTCAGTTAAATAGTGTCATTTATTTGCAATCAAGTCAATGATATCGCTGTAGATGAAGTGACCCCAACTAAGCAAGCCAGAGGCGACAGCGGCAAGGAACCGAAACTCCATCGGTGACAGAATGGAGAAAAAAACCTTGGGAGAAACCAGGCTCAGTTGGGGTCAGTTCTCCTCTGACCAGACGAAACCAGTAGTTCAATTCCAGGCTGCAGCAAAGTCAGATTGTGCAGAAGAATCATCCGTTTCCTGTGGTCTTGTCCTGGTGCTCCTCTGAGACAAGGTCTTTAAAGGGTGATCTGTATCTGGGCTCTAGTTGTCCTGGTCTCCGCTGTCTTTCAGGGATGTAGAGGTCCTTTCTAGGTGCTGATCCACCATCTGGTCTGTATACGTACTGGATCCGGGTGACTGCAGTGACCCTCTGATCTGGACACAGACTGGATCTGGTGGCCACGGTGACCTCGGAACAAGAGAGAAACAGACAAATATTAGCGTAGATGCCATTCTTCTAATGATGTAGCAAGTACATCGGGTGTTATGTGAAGTGTTTCCGGTTCCGGTTTACCTAATTAATGCAGCCTAAAAATCCTTTAACAGATTTGGATATTAAAAGCATATTAGTATGTTATGTGTATGCCAGGTTAAAGAGATGTGTCTTTAATCTAGATTTAAACTGCAAGAGTGTGTCTGCCTCCCGAACAATGTTAGGTAGGTTATTCCAGAGTTTAGGAGCCAAATAGGAAAAGGATCATCTTCAATGGATTGTTCTAACAATGTTTTTAGCGGGTATTTTTATTTTTGTTCCCAGAACGTTCTCTCAAAGATAGGATAACGTTCTCTAAAAACATTCTAAAAATGTTTATTAATAGCATTATTAGAACATTATCCCCTAACATTCTAATTAAGATTTAAGCATATGTTTAGATGTTGGATGTTGATGTCTGTTTAAAAGTAATAGTTTGGTTTGATGTCACCATAATGGTGGTAAGTGTTGGCTTTAGTTGTGCAATTTGACACTTACTTGTCAGTGATGTTCTTTAGCTGCTGTAATCTTTATTATAGCAAAAACAGCAAGAGAACATGTGGTTAGACAACTCCGGTTGCTTGCTATTGATTAATACAACACATATGCAGTCTGGTTGCCTGTTTTCTCCCAATATAATGTATAGTGCATATTATTTGTTAAAACAGCCTACTGGCTCAAGCGCCTGAGACCCAGCTGAATTTAAAGCAGATTATTTAAAGCATTTAAAAAAAAAAATGTATTCTGGGTACATCATGCAAAACTCATCCGTGGCACCCAGAATGCATTGCGGCATTAAGCTTGTCACCATTGTTGAAATTCATACACTAATTTTTGAGGTCTCTGTGTGTCTAAGCAGTCTCTAGTTCATTAACAATTTAATTTAAAAAGAACAGACAAAATATGATATGAATTTGTAGAATCTCATGCATTGCATCTGCTCTAGTCTCTAATATTAAGTTAATAGCATAGATTCAACTCCAGATAAAACCAGTTGATCAGATCACTACGTGAAAGTTTTAATATCTGCAAGTAACCAACATCACCTGACGACAGTTTTCTCGAATGTTTTTGCTATAACAAGTATATTTATAGCGGTTAAATGAACAGATACACTGAAAAAGAGTCATACTGCCTAAGTACTGATAACCATAATGGTGACGTCAAACTAAACTATTACTTTCAATAAACCATCAACACTTATGTTAATCTCAATAAGAACTTTTTTACACTTATGACAGAAATAAATCTTGTTTATAATAAGTGCAGTTGGTAATACTGTTTTTGGAGTTACTTACACTAGAGTTTGACACAAAACAGAGCTTGGGTTTTCACTTTTAACCAACATTTGGACTTCTGAGCAATGTAAGTTTACATCTAGTGTGATGGGAAGCTTTATTAGAATGTTAGAGAATAATGTTGTAACAATGCTATCAATAGACATTTTTAGAATGTTTTTCGAGAATGTTATCCTAACTTTTAGCAGAACATTCTGGGAACTAAAATAAAACTAGCCAATGAAAATATTCCTAGAACATTAAACATTTCTAGGTGGGAAAGCACTGCAGTTTATCTTTGGGTGCGATGGATGAAACTGAAGTGTTAAATAATGTAGAATCTACATTTGTTATTGTATTTCTGATTTTATCTATTTTATCAGTGAATAAATTCATAAACTCATTATTATTAAACGTTGATGGAATATTAGAATCAGGTGGCGTCTGGTAATTTGTTAATTTAGCCACTGTGTAAGAATGTTGGATTGTTTTGATTATATTCCATTTTAATACATAAATATAACTTTTATCTTAAACCCTGAATGCATTTTTAGAGTAGTTTTTTTCAGAGTGGCATACACAAAAGTAATAACTGTAGCACAGAGAGTCAAAAGGTATTAATTGTTAGATAGTGTCGAGTCTGTTGATTCTTTAGGAATAAAGTTTCCAATTCACAATATTCACAATCATCTATCACTCTGTAACTGTGATAATGAACCAGGTAATTTAAAAATTTACTATAACTGACTACAAATTAAAAATGTATATACTACGAATATAAAATCTCGTTGTAGAGAGGATCCAAAGGAACTGCAGCAAAGAAGTCAAAAGACAAAAGAGGAAAAAGAAACGTTGAGTAAAACAGTAGAGCATGTCAGCTGATGGAAGAGCAGGAGATTGTTTTTAGGATAAGAAGGATAATTAAACTGATGTGAAAACCAGAGGATAATAATAAAAATATGAGAATGCTGAAAGAAATGAATGAGTTGGTAAACTTTAATTTGGAGTTGCAATCTCTTGCAGATGATATGAAATCTTTGAAATTACAAATGTCTGTTAAAAATCCAAACATTTAAAACCTTACACAGATAAAAACCTTAAAAGCCAGTAATGAGAAATATATGCAGTTAGAATTTGCTCAATAGTTAGAAAACTGTCAGGTATGTCAGTTAAAACTGCCACGAATGCCTGCTTTTTGCAAACTGTGCGATGATTGTACAAGGAAATGCATTTTGCAACTAAGTTGCAATTGGAACTTTCTTTCTAAATGCTGTATTGTGATATGTTTTTCTCATAAAAGAAATGATGCTATGCAGTTTAGAAACAGTTATTTGCTTAGCCTACGCCTTTAAGATGTTGTAACAGTTTAAGATTAAAACTAGAGATAGATTCATTTAAGATTAACTGGACTCTGACGGGAAGAAGTGCTGAAGTCTCTGTTGCATAAGAGCGATATTTTATATGGCCTTTGCTTGTGGGAAACAAAGATCTGCATAAAGGTTTTATGTCAATCAATCACCTTTATTTATATAGCGCTTTAAACAAAATACATTGCGTCAAAGCACTGAACAACATTTATTTGGAAAACAGTGTGTCAATAATGCAAAATGATAGTTAAAGGCAGTTCATCATTGAATTCAGTGATGTCATTTTACATTAGAAAATTATTAGTGAAGTTCCTCTTAATGTGTTCTTCAATTTTGATTTTGTGGTCATATGAAAAAATCATGAAAAGTTACAGCATTTGAAACCATAGTAGTCTTTTACATTAGTACACTTGTAATTATGGCATTTGAACAAAGATGGCGGCCGGTCAGACAAAAGACAATGCTTTTATTCAATTCAATTCAATTCAGGTTTATTTGTATAGCGCTACTTACAATACAAATCATTGCAAAGAAACTTTACAGAAAATTATGTTTCTACAATATTTAGTAGTAGCTTATGGTGGTGACTGTCAATTTGTGCACGTTTGACAGGATTTTTTGAAAAAATGAATACAAGACGTAGTCATCTAGACGATGAACATTATTAACATGATTAATTAATAATTATTATATGATGCAGTCACACATGTAGCAATATTTTGGGAGCATGATGGATTGTAGCGTGGTAGAAGGCTAGTTAGGTACGCAGGAGCTAAACCATTTAGGGCCTTATAGGTAAGTAATGATCATTTGTAACTGATACAGAACTTAATAGGTAGCCAGTGCAGAGACTGTAAAATTGGGGTAATATGATCATATTTTCTTGACCTGGTAAGGACTCTAGCTGCTGTATTTTGGACGACCTGTAGCTTGTTTTTTGAAGAAGCAGGACAACCACCTAGAAGTGCATTACAATAGTCCAGTCTAGAGGTCATGAATGCATGAACTAGCTTTTCTGCATCAGAAACAGATAACATGTTTCGTAGCTTGGCAATGTTTCTAAGATGGAAGAATGCAGTTTTTGTAACATGGGAAATATGATTTTCAAAAGACAAGTTGCTGTCTAATATAACACCCAGATTTCTGACTGTAGAGGAAGTAACAGTACATCCGTCTAGTTGCAGATTGTAATCTACAAGCTTCTGTGTAGTGTTTTTTGGTCCAATAATTAATATCTCTGTCTTATCCAAATTTAATTGGAGAAAATTATTTGCCATCCAATCTTTTACATTTTTAACACACTCTGTTAGCTTAAATAATTGAGAAGTTTCATCTGGTCTCGTTGAGATATATAGCTGAGTATCATCAGCATAACAGTGGAAGCTAATTCTGTATTTTCTAATAATATTACCAAGGGGCAACATGTATACTGAAAATAGAAGGGGACCTAGGACGGATCCTTGTGGCACTCCATATTTTACTGATGATAAATGAGATGACTCCCCATTTAAATAAACAAAATGGAAGCGATCGGACAGGTAGGATCTAAACCATCTTAGAGCCTGCCCTTGAATACCTGTATAGTTTTGTAATCCATCTATGAGCATGTCATGATCTATGGTGTCGAACGCAGCACTAAGATCAAGTAAGACTAGAAATGAGATGCAGCCTTGATCTGACGCAAGGAGCAGGTCATTTGTAATTTTAACAAGTGCAGTTTCTGTGCTATGGTGGGGCCTGAAACCTGACTGAAATTCTTCATACAGATCATTTTTAAGCAGGAAGATGCTCAATTGAGCAGACACAACTTTTTCTAAAATTTTAGACATAGGCCTATAATTTGCCAGTACACTAGGATCTAGTTTTGGTTTCTTAATAAGAGGCTTGACATTCCATGTTAGACGCTGTAGAATCTACATTCGCTATTGTATTTCTAATGTTATCTATTTTATCAGTGAAGAAATGCATAAAGTTATTACTTTTTAACGTTGGTGGAATAATTGAATCAGGTGGCGTCTGGTAATTTGTTAACTTAGCCACTGTGCTAAATAAAAACCTTTGCTTGTTTTGGTTATTTTCAATGTGTTTGTGTATATGCTCTGCCCTAGCAGTTTTTAGAGCTTGTCTATAGCTGGACATACTGTTTTTCCATGCAATTCTAAAAACTTCCAAGTTAGTTTTTCTCCATTTGCATTCAAGACTATAATTTTCTTTCTTGAGAGAGTGAGTATTACTGTTATACCATGGCACAGTACGTTTTTCTCTAACCTTTTTCAATTTGATGGGGGCAACAGTTTCTAATGTATTAGAGAAAACAGTGCCCATGTTGTCAGTCATTTTGTCTAATTCATGTGTATTTTTGGGTACAAATAGCAGTTAAGATAGATCAGGCAGGTTATTTGCGAATCTTTCTTTGGTGGCTGGAACAATAGTTCTGCCCAGACGGCAACGCTGAGACATATAGTTAATATCAGTTATACGCAGCATGCACGATACAAGGAAATGGTCTGTAATATCATCAAAGCAAAATCTTTAAAAAAGTTGTGATGTTCAATTTTAGAGGATTAATACTAGCTAGTGTAAACAGCCCCCTCTGGCAGTGTAAATACGAAGAGTTACCTTTACCACTGAGTGTTAGTCACATCCGGGACATTTGCATGTGTGCACGCACTGACCCATCTAAAATATTTGTTCACAGACACCATTTTATTTGCTCGCGATGTGGTGCATATGAGGATGCAAAACAGTGAAATAAAGTGCATAATCTTACTCATAAAATTTAGATTTTTCCTTAAAGGGAGGGTGAAATGCTATTTCATGCATACTGAGTTTTTTACACTGTTAAAGAGTTGGATTCCCATGCTAAACATGGACAAAGTTTCAAAAATTAAGTTGTAAGTTTGAAGGAGTATTTTTGTTCCAAAAATACTCCTTCCGGTTTGTCACAAGTTTGGGAAAGTTTTTTTCGAGTATGGCTCTGTGTGACGTTAGATGGAGTGGAATTTCCTTATATGTGTCCTGAGGCACTTCTGCCGGAAGAGCGCGCTCCCGTATAGCAGAGCACTGAGAGCACAACAGACTTCACTGATCAGAGCGAGAGCGTCGCCAAATGTCACAAAAGAAGTGTGTTTTTGGTTGCCAGGGCAAGACAACCCTGCACAGATTACCAAAAGAGAAACAGCATTAAGGGACCAGTGGATGGAGTTTATTTTTACAGAGCATCAACGGAGTTGTGCAAGTGTTTGTGTTTGTTCCCTGCATTTCGAAGATGCTTGTTTTACAAACAAGGCCCAGTTTGACGCCGGATTTGCGTATCGTTTATTTCTTAAGGATGATGCAATCCCAACGAAAAAGGGTCACGATCGTGTGTTGGAACCGCAGGCGGTGAGTAAAACTGCTTCAAATATCTCTGCCTCCTTGTTAGTGCGTCCCCTCCCATGCCGAGACCCGGGTTCGAGCCCCGCTCTGAGCAAGTCGTTGCTGCTGCTGCTCTCGTTCAGTTTCCGCCTCGGGATCTGATTCTGGATCATAAATATACGGCTGAATCTGACTGTAAGCCATGGTTTGTTTTGGATGATGTTTTTTTTCCTCACGGTAATGTCACCGCTTCCAAACGCTCTCAACGCAAAAGCCTACTGGCGCTCGTGATTCTTTAGCTCCGCCCACACATCATGCCTCCAGGCGCTCGTGTTTTTCTCATCTTTCTCTTATGAATATAATAAAACTAAAGACTTTTTGGAGTTATGAAGGATGCAGTACTACTCTATAGGTACTCAAGATTAACAGGATATTGAGTGAAAACGAGCATTTCACCCCCCCTTTAACACCAGTGTAAAGAGTTACAATTTAACACCTTTAAGATAGATTTTAACTCTTGATATTTTAACTTCAGTGTAATGAGTTAACATTACAAAAACTTTCCTGCACAGCAAAAAAGTCAAATTGAACACTCCTGGAATGTATATGTGTCAGGATAGTCACTGGAGGCAGAGGAAAGTGAATTCAACACAGTGTTTATTTCTCTCAAGAATACGTGCACGTTGAGTTGAAGGTGATTTCAGGTGCGGATTCTGTGCAGATCAATCAGTGAGAGGTGGAATGTAGGTGAGTATGTCCATAGACGAGAGATCAATGCCACATAAATCGCAGAATACTAAAGCTTGTCTCTTTCTTTTTACAGGAGAGGCAACTGTCCACCGAGCCTGACGGGAACACAGAAGATACCGGAGATCGTTGGGAGATCAGGTAACTGGATTAGAAATGGATTAAAATTATGCTCATTCAGTCCGATTTACCCCTCAAGTGCTTCAAACATTATGTCTAACATTTTTCAGATGACAAATACTGACTGTGTATCTATGTTCAGGTTTACATACTGTATAATTTTGTTCCATGGGGAAAAACTGTTCTGTGTTTCAGTTGAAGTTCTAAGCATGTGAATGCAAATACCCCTTTTTTGGGTAAAATCTATACAAAATATAATGGAACTGTTCATCATTCCTTATAACTTTTAGGCCTGGTTTCACAAACAGGACTTGGATTAAGCCAGGATTATTTAAGAACACTGAACATTGAAGTAGTTTTTATAAACATGCCTTAGAAAAAAACATTACTGATATACATCTTGAGACAAAACCATGGCACTGATATATTTATTTGGTTTGTTTATAATACCCAATAGTTGCCAGATGCTGTCGTGTCAGAAATTATTCTTTACATGGTTCTGGAGGAGGGTGATGTTGCTTTATTAAATCTGTCTTTGGTTTGTTCCAAATTCAGAAGTCGTTGTTGGTTTAGATGCAGTGATACGTTTATTTAGCTCTTCCTGTCCTATAGTTGTAAAGTGATGCAGTTTATCTTTGGGTGCGATGGATGAAACGTCTCGGTTACGTATGGTAACCCTCTTTCCCTGAAAAAAGACGCCAGGTCGGTGACTGATGAAAATGGGATATCGCTTCGTTAGACCAACCTACTTCGAGTGTAAAGTAAACGAGCCAATGCACACTGGCATGCAATTATTGCATCCAGCTGCCGCTGATCACAGCATGAGGATAAGAAGGCAGCAGATGCTTTCAGGGGAGGGAGAGGTGTCTTCACCATCCCCCAGAAAGCAGCTACCTCTCTTTGGGTCGTCCGTCCTGGGGCCTCTTGCTCTTCCACTCACCACCAGGTATGAAGGGGGACAGGATGGGAGGGGCAGCCTGCCTGCACCCAGCTCTACGGCACCACTTGGAGGCTGCTGCAGATGCGGGGCGGGAGTGGATGCAGGGGGCAGCCCTTGGCAATGAGCAGGCTGGGGCACTGTGGCCACCAGATGTGTGGAGGCAGCAGCTGCCCACCGGGGGAGGATGTGTCGGATTGCCTCAGTCTGCTTCTGGGCAGCCGAGAACTGCTTGGGAAAGATGAGCAGTGAGTAACGCATCATCTGCATTGGAAGAGTTCCTCAGCGCCAGTGCTCGAAGGTTGGACTCCCAGGAATTACAGCTTCTGCGAGCCCCCACTGCGCTGCTCACACCGCCCGTTCCTAGATCGGGCCGTCGCCGGGAGAGAGGTGGCTAGGAGGCTAGCCGAATTATGACAAGGAGAGAGATCAGTTTCGGATTTGTTAATCGAGTTCCGCATCCTGGCGGTGGAGTGTCAATGGAACGAGGAGGCGCAGTGGGACAAGTTCCTGCATGGGCTGGCTGACCGCGTCCAGAGGGAGATCTATGCCCTGGACCTTCTGATCTCACTCAATGGACTCATTGAGCTGGCACTAAGGGTAGATGCACGACTGACACGAGTGGAACGGCGTAGCCTACCCAATCCCACACCGAGAGCTCATACGGATGCCAGAGTCAGTAGCAGTGGCCCCTCCTATGATCACGAGCCCATGCAGGTAGGGCGAGCTCGGCTTTCCCGGGAGGAGAAGGAGAGGTGGAGGTCCCTGGGTCTGTGCCTCTACTGTGGTAGTATTGGACATCACGCCTACATTTGTCCGGTAAAAGGCCAAGCCCGGTAGTAAGTATGAGGCTACTATCTGGTGGGATCTCTGCAGAGAAGACCTCATCATCATCTACGCTCCTCCCGGTAAGACTAAGATGGTCAGCACGACTTCCATACTTCTTTAATAAAGGATTGTTTACTTGCATTTGCTTCCTGTCCTTTGTACGAACGTGACAGGTATGCATTGCATCTGCTGCCTTCTTATCCTCATGCTGTGATCAGCGGCAGCTGGATGCAATAATTGCATGCCAATGTGCATTGGCTTGTTTAGTTTACACTCGAAGTAGGTTGGTCATTAAATAATGTAGAATCTACATTTGTTTTTGTATTTCTGATGTTATATATTTTATCAGTGAATAAATTCATAAACTCATTATTATTAAACGCTGATGGAATATTACAATCAGGTGGCGTCTGGTTATTGGTTAATTTAGCCCCTGAGCTAAATAAAAACCTTGGATTGTTTTGGTTATTTTCAATCTATATATTTAATATATAAATAGAACTTTTATCTTTAGCCCTGAAGGCATTTTTAGATTAGTTTTTTTCAGAGTGGCATACACAAAAGTAATAACTCATAACTCCAAAACTGTAGCACAGAGAGTCAAAAGGTATTATTATTATTATTATTCCTTTATTTAACCAGGGGAAATCATAATGAGATCATATTCTCTTTTTCAAATGGTCCCTGGCCAGGAAAGGCAGCACTTAAAAATGTAAAAAAGAAGAATAAAATAAAAATTAAAAATAAATAAAGTATCAAATATCAAATTAATTGTTTGTGTCGAGTCTGTTGATTCTTTAGGAATAAGGTTTCCATTTCAAAATATTCACAATCATCTATCACTCTGTAACTGTGATAATGGACCAAGGAAATAAAAAATTGACTATAATGACTGTAAATTAAAAATGTACATACTACGAATATAAAATCTTGTTGTAGAGAGGATCCAGAGGAACTGGAGCAAAGAAGTCAAAAGACAAAGTCAAGTCACCTTTATTTATATAGCTCTTTAAACAAAATACATTGCGTCAAAGCAACTGAACAACATTCCTTAGGAAAACAGTGTGTCAATAATGCAGTTAAAGGCAGTTCATGATTGAATTTAGTGATGTCATCTCTGTTAAGTTTAAATAGTGTCTGTGCATTTATTTGCAATTGTGATAATAAAATCTCCATAATCATCGGGAAGGAGGAGGCGGGAACCGGCGCACAATCAAAATGAAACTTTAATAATCACGAAATAAACAAAACAGCGCATCAGCCCCTCACGGACGACTGATGCGCACAAATAAAAAGCAAACATAAAATAAAGCCCAGGCCTGGTCCTCTCTCGTCCTTCACTGTCGTCGCTCCAGTTTTATATCCTTCCATCTCCTACGTGGGACTCGAGACCGGCGGTGGGTCGCAGGTGTCGCTGATTTCCCAATCATTCCACCGGCCTCACTCCTTGTTCCCACGTCCCTCGGCCCCGCCCCACTCGCCAAAGCAATCAAGTCAATGATATCGCTGTAAATGAAGGGACCCCAACTAAGCAAGCCAGAGGCGACAGCGTCAAGGAACCGAAACTCCATCGGTGACAGAATGGAGAAAAAAACCTTGGGAGAAACCAGACTCATTTGGGGGGTCAGTTCTCCTCTAACGAAACGAAAAAATAAGTCAGCCATATCATCCTGGAGCCCAAGACCGGTTGCCCACTGAAGGTAAGCAGGGCTGAGCCTGGTCAGTACCTGGATGGGAGACCTCCTGTGAAAACTAGGTTGCTGCTGGAAGAGGTGCTAGTGAGGCCAGCAGGGGGCGCTCACCCTGTGGTCTGTGTGGGTCCTAGCGCCCCAGTGTAGTGACGGGGACACTATACTGTCAACAAGCACCGTCCTTCGGATGAGACGTTAAACCGAGGTCCTGACTCTCTGTGGTCATTAAAAATCCCAGGATGTCTTTCGAAAAGAGTAGAGGTGTGTGACCTTGGCATCCTGGCTCAATTGCCCATTAGCCTCTGACCATCCTAACAATCCTAATATCTGCTGATTGGCTTCATCACTCTGTCTCCTCTCCACCAGTAAGCTGGTGTGTGGTGGGCGTTCTGGCGCACTATGGCTGCCGTCGCATCATCCAGGTGGATGCTGCACACTGGTGGTGGATGAGGAGACTCCCCCTGACTATGTAAGCGCTTTGAGTGTCTAGAAAAGCTCTATATAAATGTAAGGAATCATTATTATAAGTTCAATTCCAGGCTGCAGCAAAGTCAGATTGTGCAGAAGAATTGTCACGGAGTGACTTCGAGGGCGGAACCGAAAGTGAGAGGAGAAGTTCCGCCAGGACCGAAATGTGTAAGCCCTCGTCACTTCAGGAAACTCCGGACAGCCCG
This sequence comes from Carassius auratus, assembly GCF_003368295.1. Classification (NCBI taxonomy): domain Eukaryota; kingdom Metazoa; phylum Chordata; class Actinopteri; order Cypriniformes; family Cyprinidae; genus Carassius; species Carassius auratus. The sequence continues at coordinate 46,223 of NW_020528137.1, forward strand.
AATCAAGGGAAATCTTCAGCAGGTGGGTTCAATGACGTGGCAATCGCAGATGGGGCAGTTTGGACGCTGAAGGGAGTATAAAGAGAGCGTTGAAGATAGAGGAAGGAGTGTTGTTTTGCTTCCCAAGGAACGCCACGAGTGAGACGGAGTGTTTTGGGCGCTGGAGTATCGCGAAGCAGATGAGAGCAATTGTGAAGTCGCTAAGCGAATTGGAGGATTTAAATACGACTACTGGAACAGGTTTGCCATAGCGAAGTTTTGTGGAAAGAAGCCATACTCACCCGTGTCTGTTGTATGAAGGTCCCGCAGGAAAATAGTGCCATTGTGGAACAACGATAACACTTCCGGGTGTCTGTAACAAGCTGGGGAGAGAAAGAAAGCAGGAGAAGATCAGCATCACGAAGACTGTGAGAACATTGGATTGTTTACATATCATTGTTCATACTTGGATATGGATAACTAATATCTGCTGGAGTGATTAATAGCTTGTTGAGCGCCCCATCGTGGAGGACAAGACGAGTGGGTGAGCCGAAGTAAAGTGGGGGTGAACAGATGTTATTTGGCTGTGGCTACACCGCAAAGTTTGGAGCATTTACCGTACCAGCGACTGTAAACTCCTCCAGGACGAAATCCGACCGGGTGTGGAGTACCGACCTTAAAAAAATCACTGAAGTGTGTGTATTGCAGTGGGTGAGTCTGTCTTTGACGTGTGTACACCTGAAGTTTTGCAGTGCTGTGCCGTGTCCCTGTTGTCTGTACTCGCCCTCCAGGCTGAGAAAAGTTCCTGTTGGAGAGAACGTAGGCTGCCGTGGCCGTGGATATTGTGGGGAAAGCTAAAAGCCATTGACCTTGAATACGCTCTGTAAACCCAGCGTGAAGATACAGTCACTTTGTTGAATACATACCGGTCTGCACGAGCTGAAAGTCATTGATTTTGAATACGCTCTGTAAGCCCAGTTTGTTACTTACCTGTGCCCTCAGGGACTTGTGTGTTACCTCGTACTTACCTAGGAGGTCTATTGGAGTACAGGAGCTGTCCAGACGCTGGTGAAGTAAAACCCGAAGAGCAACGAATATAGGAACAAGGCATTTTTCTCCGTTTCACCCATTACTCATCGTGTGTTTCTGTTGCCTTCAGGAGAAGAGAAGGGCGCCACGGGAAATCAAGCCGATAAGGAAGGACCTAGGATCAGTCAGGAGATTGGTGGGAGTTCTGGAAAGGACGAAAGAGCCCTTTGCCCCCTCCCCTGGTGATCACTTACCTAACAACCTCCAGATTTCTCAGGCCCAGTCCCCTCCTGTCAAGAGACGAAGATCTAATTTTAGATTCCTCTTTCTCCTTCCCTAAATTATCTTTTTAAATAATTTAAATAAAGTTGTTTTAATTATCCTTAACTCTTCTCGTGTGTTTGGTCATTGGGGTGTTCTTGGGACCTCCTCGGGGTGGAAACTAGGAAGGGGCGTGACTCGAAACACCTGTGGTCCGCTCCGACCTGTGACAGAATCATCTGTTTGCTGTGGTCTTGTCCTGGTGCTCCTCTGAGACAAGGTCTTTACAGGGGATCTGTATCTGGGCTCTAGTTGTCCTGGTCTCCGCTGTCTTTCAGGGCAGTAGAGGTCCTTTCTAGGTGCTGATCCTGAACAAGAGAGAAACAGACTAATATTAGCATAGATGCCATTCTTCTAATGATGTAGCAAGTGAAGAGTAGCGGCCCTAGTACTGAGCCTTGAGGTACTCCATACTGCACTTGTGATTGATATGATACATCTTCATTCACTGCTACGAACTGATGGCGGTCATATAAGTACGATTTAAACCATGCTAATGCACTTCCATTAATGCCAACAAAGTGTTCAAGTCTATGCAAAAGAATGTTGTGGTCAATAGTGTCAAACGCAGCACTAAGATCCAATAGCACTAATAGAGAGATACACCCACGATCAGATGATAAGAGCAGATCATTTGTAACTCTAAGGAGGAAGAGGAAAAGAGAAACGTTGAGTAAAACAGTAGAGCATGTCAGCTGATGGAAGAGCAGGAGATTGTTTTTAGGATAAGAAGGATAATTAAACTGATGTGAAAACCAGAGGATAATAATAAAAATATGAGAATGCTGAAAGAAATGAATGAGTTGGTAAACTTTAATTTGGAGTTGCAATCTCTTGCAGATGATATCAAATCTTTGAAATTACAAATGTCTGTTAAAAATCCAAACATTTAAAACCTTACACAGATAAAAACCTTAAAAGCCAGTAATGAGAAATATATGCAGTTAGAATTTGCTCAATAGTTAGAAAACTGTCAGGTATGTCAGTTAAAACTGCCACGAATGCCTGCTTTTTGCAAACTGTGCGATGATTGTACAAGGAAATGCATTTTGCAACTAAGTTGCAATTGGAACTTTCTTTCTAAATGCTGTATTGTGATATGTTTTTATCATAAAAGAAATGATGCTATGCAGTTTAGAAACAGTTATTTGCTTAGCCTACACCTTTAAGATGTTGTAACAGTTTAAGATTAAAACTAGAGATAGATTCATTTAAGATTAACTGGACTCTGACGGGAAGAAGTGCTGAAGTCTCTGTTGCATAAGAGCGATATTTTATATGGCCTTTGCTTGTGGGAAACAAAGATGTGAATAAAGGTTTTATGTATATTTCTTTAGTCAGAATAATTATACAACCATAGAAAAGTTTTAAAATAGGAAAATGTTTAAATAGGAAAAAACAACCTTTAGACATTCCCATGCTGAGAAACTGCTGTAGAATATAAAAAATAAACTTGTGCTCCAGGGAAATTGTATACATATATCTTATCTAATTTTGTATAAGTTAGAAGGAAAATTATTAGTGAAGTTCCTCTTAATGTGTTCTTCAATTTTGATTTTGTGGTCATATGAAAAAATCATGAAAAGTTACAGCATTTGAAACCAAAGTAGTCTTTTACATTAGTACACTTGTAATTATGGCATTTGAACAAAGATGGCGGCCGGTCAGACAAAAGACAATGCTTTTATTCAATTCAATTCAATTCAGGTTTATTTGTATAGTGCTTTTTACAATACAAATCATTGCAAAGAAACTTTACAGAAAATTAAGTTTCTACAATATTTAGTCATAGTTTATCAGTGGTGACACAGTTTATGTGGATATGACAGAAGTGTAGCGTAAAAACAGTTTTGGGAAGGTTTCTTCAGAAATGTAATAGGTTACAGATTACAAGTTATCCTATTTAAAATGTAATAGTAGTGTAACTTTGTAAATTACTTTGTTAATGCAATGTTACTGATTACCTTTGATTACTTTTTGATTCCTTTTCTTAATTTCTAATGAATGTTTATTTTCAACTGTTAATTATTTTGAACCATTTAGGTTTAACCTTACAGTAGAACTCAAGACTGTCAGACTTTCACAATTCTTCATCACTTGAATTAAGATGATCACATCTGAACACATCCACCACAAAATCAGACTTTAGTTCTGCCTTTTACTTTGAGATTGATCTTAAATTTGATGCAGATTTGAAAAAAAAAATAGTTTACTGATATTGTTTTTGAAACCAAATCTGTAGGATCATAGATAAACACGAGGAGGAGTCTTATGTCCTATATGTTTTAATCTATCCTGTAGATAGTGTACTGTAAAAGAACAAACATACATTCTGCTTAAAACTCAGTAAAATACATCAACAATTCTAAACGTTTCAAAGGTTAAACACATTGTGTGTCACTAAACAAGGCACACCGTCTATTGTTATTATTATTATTGTATTGTCTTTATATCATTAAGTGTTCTTCTCACACGAGTAGAAAACTCTTTGGATGTGTTTGTGCCAAACAAGTCAGTTACTACTGATATCTTCTTCGATTCTAATAAAGCGACATCTCTGGTGCACGCTAAACATCTTTGTTTCTCCACTTCTGCCAGATTTGTTAGATGGGCTAATATACAAACATTTGAGAACTATGATGTTTGTTAAGGTTACAGAAAAATTCAAACATAACTTTTAAATAATCTGTATGCAAAACTAATTGACTAAAACAAAACAAATAAATCACTGAATTATAAAATGCAAAAGTGTGTACGGCATTTGACAAAAGTTTTTTTTTTTTTCACGAGAGACAGTCGACTGATTTGTTTACATGTTGTTTTCAGATCAAGAGTTTTCTCTGATTGTGGTCAAACATGCAGCATGTTCATAATGAATTTATGAACAACTACAGCATAAAAACTATCGCCTCTACATATGGAGCTCTTGTTAATTAAATAAATATGATAATAAAAGGAAAGTATAAAGTGGCCACGAGACACATGGCCTCGATACTGTTTCTCTGTTACATGTACATCTATTTCATTAAAACACGAAGCTGTTCATTACAAGTTGTGTGTGGAAATACTATTTTCACTTTTTTCTTAGAATACACATAGAAATGCTTATCAGAAATGTTTGTCAGAATCATAGAATCTTCAAGTTTCTTCATACTTACACTGAGTCCACTTTAGAAAACAATTTATTATGTAGTGCATTTTAAAACTGTTAAATTAACCCAGTGTTGCATTATTAATAATGTACCATATTTTCCAGACTATAAGTCGCACTTTTATTCATAGTTTGGCTGGTCCTGCGACTTATAGTCAGGTGCAAATAAATTTATCGAAATTAATTTGACATGAACCGAGAAAACATTACCGTCTACATCCACCGGAGGGCGCTGTGTGCTGCTCAGTTCTCCTGTAGTCTACACTGAACACATGGAGCGCCCTCTCGCGGCTGGAGACGGTAATGTTTTCTCTTGGTTCTTGGTTCTAATGCGATTTATATGTTTTTTTTTCCTCGTCATGACGTATTTTTGGACTGATGCGACGGAGCGACTGTCTGAAAAATATGGTACAAGGGTATATTTCATAAATGTGTTTTTGATTGTCTCCTTGTTATCAGTGCTTGTTACAGCCAAATGATGAACAAATGGTAAGGTTTAATGACAGAGACTCGCATGACGTGCAAATCTATGGTAAACCAAAACAATATATAATTTAATATAAGTAAATAATATACTTTGTTATACTGTAAGCAAGATAGTATTACATAAGCACGATGTCGGAGATAGAGACCTGCGCGGGAGGTATTTTTCCGTCCCGCTCCCGCAAAAATGTGTGTTATTTTCTCCCGCTCCCGCCAGCAAACAATTAAGTGTCGTCCCGCTCCCGCCAGCAAAATCCCGCGGGTAAACGTATACATTTTCTTTTCTATTTTTTTTTTATACATTGCATAATCTGCCTACTCTTGTTATTTTTTCACTTGTTCCCCGTTGAATATAAATAAAAAAAGAAACGGAAAATAAACAAAAGTTTCGTTTTATTTGGGTTTAATTAAATGGATGAACATGAACAAGGAACTTTTACTAAAGTAAAAAAGTAACAAATGTAAATAAAAAAATATACCTATAATAATTAGGCCATATAGCCTAATAAATTATATAATAAAAAAAAACTGGATTTATTTCATGTTCAAAAGAAAAGTATGGGGCCTGAGCAATTCCTTCAAACGTTTAACAAAAAAAAATATCCTTATTCCTCAATAACAAAAGACCAATTTTAAATATTTAAATAAATGAATAAAAAATAAATAAATTGAACTGACTAAAAAAAGTCTCCGACTACTTAATGTGCCCATGCAGGAATAGCATGTGGTTCACTGTTGAGAGTTTCAGTTTAATCCGTCTCTGCTCCAGTATGAAAGCCCTCTCTGATGGTGCGCTTGCTAACCTACGTGGCGTGTTACTTTGCTTAATCTCGTAAATTCGTCTTTTCCACCACTGGAGGACATCATCGGGTCTGTGTGCTTCTAATCCATCCAATTTGACCTTTAAATATCTCGCTATTTCGGAATCGAATTAGGCTACACGTCGCTGTCTATGGTCTCTTCAGTATAATCCTCCCGCAAAGTCTATTTTATTTTATTTTATTATAAAGAAATGTTTATTTGTTTCTAGTTATTTTATTTTGTTAGATATTTCCACCAAATAATTTTATTTTTCCCGCAACCCGTGCCCGCATTCAAATAATGTCGCGCGGCACTCGGTCTCTAGTCGGATATGGAAGGCATTTTCTGCCAAATTTAAATAAATAAATTAAATGATTTAAATGAAAATTAAAACCAGATTAACGATTTCATTACAGAAAACTGTAAGCAAAATATGTGACAAAATTGAGAATTAAATTAAATGATTTCATTTTCACAGTTACATCCCTGTCAAATTGAAATATAAAATGCAATTGGTGATTTCACATTTGATTTTCAATACAGTCTGGAGGCAAGACTGCCAATATTAAAATGAAAAGCCAAACGTGAAAAATAAACTACAAATGCAGTTTTTACAAAGCTCTTTATTAACGCTCACGCAATAATGGTGACACAATTCAAATTTAAATGTAAATTTTACTTTTCATTTTAACTCCTCTTTTATTTAAGTTTTCGTTTTCATTTTCAAAGACAACCTGCATGCAAATTATATGTTAATGAGTGGGTGTGGCTCAATTAAGCTGTTTCGTGGAGGAGCTCAAATGGCGGTTATAGCCACTAGCAGCAGATTTAAACCAGCTAGCAAACATTTCGGATGATGATGACTTCCTCGAGTTATAATAGTCTTAGTGAGGTTGTGCATTTTCCGGGGAGTCTTGTCGGCCAGTTTGGTAAAATTTGCAAGATATTCACAGATTCGACTTTCCCGGATCAATAACTCGCGAGCAAAACGTGTTTGGTACACGAATTATGCCTCTTTTTACTCGTAGTGATGTAGTAAACGAGCTACAAGCGAGTTTGCCTGAAAACAAGCTTTCTTCCGCTCTGTACAAAATACGTTGATCTCAATGCGCTGGCGTCTGAGAGACAAGTCCTAAGGGACCGTCTGCAAAGTGCGAAACGCGAAAAAGGTTACTAATAAAATACTCAATAACTTCACAGTAACACACTGTAGTGTCACCAAATTCAGTTCACACATCACTGCTCTCCTGCTGCTTATACTACAATGTTGGTTTTAAAAATAGTTGCTTTTGCACAATTTTACGATTTTTTTTTATAATGAAAACGTCAACGTTACTGTAACACACTGTACTTTCACCAAATTCAGTTCACACATCACTGCTCTCCTACTGGTTATACTACAACACTTATATTGAAAATAGTTGCTTTTGCACCATTTATATGATTTTTTTTTATTATGAAAAACAGTTAATAACTTTACTATAACACACTACTTTCACCAAATTCAGTTCATACATCACTGGTCTCCTGCTGGTTATTCTTCAACAATCATTTTGAAATTAAATGATGTTGCACATTTTGTATTATGAAAAATAATTAATAACTTCACCGTTATGGAACATAATAGTTAATAACTTTAATGTAACACACTGTACATTCATCTGATTCAGTTCACACATCACTGCTCTCCTGCTGGTTATACTACAACTTTCATTTTGAAAGTAATTGCTTTGGCACAATTGGCACAACTTTTATTAGTGTTTTTATTTTCAAAACAAGTGCTGTAGTATAACCAGCAGGAGAGCTGTAATGTGTGAACTGAATTTGGTGAAAGTACAGTGTGTTACAGTAAATTTATTAACTGTTTTGCATAAAAAATCATAAAAAATGTGCCAAAGCAATTACATTCAAAATGAAAGTTGTAGTATAACCAGCAGGAGAGCAGTGATGTGTGAACTGAATTTGGTTGAAATACAGTGGGTTACAGTAAAGTTATTAACTATCATGTTCAATAATGGTGACTTTATTAACTATTTTCCATAATAAAAATCATAAAAATGTGCCAACGCAATTACTTTCAAAATTAAAGTTGTAGCATAACCAGTAGGAGAACCGTTATGTGTGAACTGAATTTGGTGGAAGTACAGTGTGTTACAGTACATTTATTAACTATTGTTCATAATTAAAAAAAAATCATCAAGTCTGCCAAAGTAATTCCTTTTAAAATCAAAGTTGTGGTATAAACAGCAGTAGAGCAGTGATGTGTGAACTGAATTTGGTGGAAGTACAGTGTGTTACAGTAAAGTTATTAACTATTATGTTCAATAACAGGTGAAGTAATTAATTATTTTAAATAATAAAAAATCATAAAAAATTTGCAAAAGCAAATACTTTCGAAATGAGTGTTGTAGTATAACCAGTAGGAGAGCAGTGATGTGTGAACTGAATTTGGTGAAAGTACAGTGTGTTACAGTAACGTTGACGTTTTCATAATTAAAAAAAATCGTAAAATTGTGCAAAAGCAACTATTTTTAAAACCAACATTGTAGTTTAAGCAGCAGGAGAGCAGTGATGTGTGAACTGAATTTGGTGACACTACAGTGTGTTACTGTGAAGTTATTGAGTATTTTATTAGTAACCTTTTTCGCGTTTCGCACTTTGCAGACGGTCCCTTAGGACTTGTCTCTCAGACGCCAGCGCATTGAGATCAACGTATTTTGTACAGAGCGGAAGAAAGCTTGTTTTCAGGCAAACTCGCTTGTAGCTCGTTTACTACATCACTACGAGTAAAAAGAGGCATAATTCGTGTACCAAACACGTTTTGCTCGCGAGTTATTGATCCGGGAAAGTCGAATCTGTGAATATCTTGCCAGTTTTACCAAACTGGCCGACGAGACTCCCCGGAAAATGCACAACCTCACTAAGACTATTATAACTCGAGGATCGACATCGGAGTTTGTGACGGCTGCAAAATGTCCAAGTGTATCCAATATAGATTCAACTCGTAGCAAAATGAAGTCATCATCATCCGAAATGTTTGCTAGCTGGTTTAATTCTGCTGCTAGTGGCCATAACCATAGACAGTAAAAGAAATGGACACAGCGACCCCATTGGAACTCAATTGAGACAAATGAAGCCCAGTTTTAGCGTTTTTTAGCACTTCCGTTTCTGACGCGCAGACTCAAACGAAGCTTGACGACGTCAGCAATCTGTCTGCCAGATGTAAATCTTCTAAGTGGCTGTGCGTGCAAACTGCCATCGTTAATCTTGCAGAGTTCTTTGTCGTGAGTGAGCAGGAGTAAGTATTCTGATTAATTATTTTGTATAGTACTTTAAAATGTAACGCCAGTATGCCATATTAAGTTAATTGCCTGCGAGCTTCTCCACCTGTCTGTACGGTAATGTGACAGAGAGCCGAGTGGTTATGACGCAATCGTTAGCCTATTTTTTACAAAAACTGTTTATACGGGGCCATAATGTAACATAGAAGGTAATGGAGCCCTTTATACATTGTCGTGTATCTTTAGAAATAAATAATGGACAAACAGAGTCTTTAAACGCCTCAGATGTAAAGTTATTCGCTGTCAAAGTGACGCCAAAATGAATGGGAGTCAATGGGAATGCTAACGCAAGTGAAGTTCTGCTAAAAGATGGCAGCCCCCACCCGACTTCAACTTCCGGTCGAGTTCCTTGCCCCTTGGGCCATAACCGCCATTTGAGCTCCTCCACGAAACAGCGTAATTGAGCCACACCCACTCATTAACATATAATTTGCATGCAGTTTGTCTTTGAAAATGAAAACGAAAATGAAAACTGAAATAAAAGAGGAGTTAAAATGAAAAGTAAAATTTACATTTAAATTTGAATTGTGTCACCATTATTGCCGTGAGCGTTAATAAAGAGCTTTGTAAAAACTGCATTTGTAGTTTATTTTTCACGTTTGGGTTTTCATTTTAATATTGGCAGTCTTGCCTCGAGACTGTATTGAAAATCAAATGTGAAATCACCAATTGCATTTTATATTTCAATTTGACAGGGATGTAACTGTGAAAATGAAATAATTTAATTTAATTCTCAATTTTGTCACATATTTTGCTTACAGTTTTCTGTAATGAAATCGTTAATTCTGGTTTTAATTTTCATTTAAATCATTTAATTTATTTATTTAAATTTGGCAGAAAATGCCTTCCATAGTCGGAGACAGCAATCCGGTGTTCTGAGATTCTCGGTGTAAGTGGGCGGAGCCTACATGAATATTCATAAGTTTCCTGTTTCGCGTTAAAGCGACTCTGAAAATATTAGTGCGTTGTCACTGAAATATAAACGATTTTCAAAAAGGTACGTTTTAGCGTAGAATGACATTATGTTTAGTGTATTGTTGTTTTTATTTATATTGTTAATATGCAAAATAATTTTTTAGATTGTATTAAATACAATCTATAAATTCTATTAAACATGTAAAGCTACTATTTCTACAGTAAATAAAACCCCAAATGTATCTGGAGTTTATTGTAATTTATATTACCATCATTTAAAAGTAAAGCATCATAAGAAACTAAATGATCCATGAACTCACATTAAACGACGAATAACTGTCCAGTCAAAATTCGTAGTAAATATTGATCCGTCACGTCCATATCATAATATAAGTCTTCACATATTAGTTTAAACTCGTTTTTATGACTATTTGTTCTTGTTTAAATTATTAATATTCGCGTCTGTCGCGCAGGTGTTTGATTTGAAACCTCAGACAGCGAACACCGGAAGCGCGAATCTATGAGGAACTTCCGCACAAAATAAAAGTCTCGTTTTAAATCCGTGTCCGGGAGGAATTTACAGAAAAACAAATTGTCTCCATTAGATATTTGTATGTTTATAAAGCACACATCCTACACTAAACACCGCGATTGTATTAATATTATCAAATTAGAACAGAGTATGACTGAAAGTGTTTTAAAAAATAGTTTTCACTGACTTTTCCGTGTCTCGCACTTGACCGGAACTGCTGGATGTAGAGTGATTGATTCCCGTCGGGCAGTTTTCAGTGTGACGCGGCCGCAGTGTGTCTGATGCAAGCTGAATGAGTTAAATCACCAACACAAAACGGTGCGTTTATTTATTCTTCACTGTTATTTAATGCTGAAATGAACATGTTATTATCACTGGCGTGAGCGCTGGTAATGACAGTGATTTCAGAGCGCTGTTTAAATATTGAGCATATGTCGCGCGGCAGGCACATGTATCACAATATTACTAATCACATCCTCATCATTACAGGTGAAGATGTCAGATTTGAGCCCGATGGATCTGTACGAGAAGCTGACAGCTCAGGGAGAAACAGTGAGATCTCTGAAAGCTCAGAAGAGCCCCAAAGTGAGTCTGACACTGAAATAATAATGATCTTCAGCTCTCATGACTCAAGACGTGATGATTGACATTTGATGAGATGTGATTATTGACATGTGATGATATGATTGACATGTGATGTGATAAGTGATGTGATTATTTTCTTCTTCAGGCTGATGTGGACGCGGCGGTGCAGCTGCTGCTGCAGATGAAGCTGGACTACAAGCGTGTCACCGGTCAGGACTATAAGGCTGGATGTCCTCCGGTGGACGGTGAGATGCTGGAGGATCACGGAGCAGCGCTGGAGGACGGAGATGATCAGGTGGATCCCTGGAGCGTCTCCTCCAGCAGCGCCAAAGGAGTCGACTACGATAAACTCATCGGTCAGTCCAGGTTATGTGGCAGATCTGCTGCAGCTCTGATTCCATGTATATGAGGTGTGATGAATAATGCATTAACGAGCTCACTCTGCTGCGGTCAGTGCGGTTCGGCAGCAGTAAGATCGATCAGGAGCTGGTGGACAGAATCGGCCGAGTCACAGGAAAAACACCGCACCGCTTCCTGCGCAGAGGAATCTTCTTCTCACACAGGTGTCTTCATCACACACCAGCACCGGACAGAGAATTAAACACTAATAAATGCGTCTAAATAAATAATTAAATACAATAAAATATAGTAAAACATTTATAAAAAAATAAGTAAATAGATTTAAAAAAATTATATATGAATTAATGATTAAAATACTAAAAAAGATATTTAAACAGAATTAAAATTATATATATATTTTTTAAACATTAAAATGAATTGTAAAGAGCTTCAAATAGACAAAATAATAGTAATACATATAAAAGTACAGTTCTATAGTGAGTAGAAAAAAGGTAATAATTATGTTACATAATTAAAGTGAAATGATATATTAATAATATTTAAATGGTAATATTTTCCCCTCATTAATACTAGTTTGTGACAGTCTGAATGTGGTCGTGAGTGTGTAGTTGTGAATGTAAAGCTGTATTAAAGCTTGTGTGATCCTCAGGGACATGCATCAGATCCTGGACGCGTTCGAGAAGCAGAAGTCCTTCTATCTGTACACGGGTCGAGGGCCGTCCTCTGAGGCCATGCATGTGGGACACCTGATCCCCTTCATCTTCACCAAGTGAGTCTTCCTCAGTGAGGTTCAGCGGGGTGTGTGCGAGCGCTGATGTGTGTGTGTGTCACAGGTGGCTCCAGGATGTGTTTGACGTTCCTCTGGTCATTCAGATGACCGATGATGAGAAGTATCTGTGGAAGGATCTGTCTCTGGACGAGTGTCACCGGTACACAGTGGAGAACGCCAGAGACATCATCGCCTGCGGATTCGACGTCAACAAGACCTTCATCTTCTCTGACCTGGACTACATGGGGTAAACCCTCAGTGTTTCGTGTAGTGTGTCAGTGCAGACAGCAGGTGGCGCTGTTTCTGATGACCGTGGAGATGCTGATGTCCTGTTTGTCCTGACAGAGCCAGTCCTGCGTTCTACAGGAACGTGGTGAAGGTCCAGAAGCACGTGACGTTTAACCAGGTCAAAGGCATCTTCGGCTTCACAGACAGCGACTGCATCGGTGAGAGCGTCTCTGTGACGGACGGGAGTGTGTGTGTGTGTGTGTGTGTGTGGTTTAATCGTGTGTTTCTGCAGGTAAGATCAGTTTCCCGGCCATCCAGGCGGCTCCGTCCTTCAGCAGCTCGTTCCCGCAGATCTTCGGCGAGCGGACGGACGTTCAGTGTCTGATCCCGTGTGCCATCGATCAGGTGAGACGCTCCGCTCCTGATCATGTGACGTCTGCTCCTCACCAGAGAATTATATCAGTTCAGCTCTGCTTACAGATTCCCAGTTTCCTTTCCAGTGTCTTTAAAAAATATAGTCAAACATTTAGATATCAAACATTTGTGATGGACGAGCACAAAACCAGTCATAAAGCTGAATAAATTATCTCTCCAGTGATGTGTGGTTTATTCGGAGGATGATATTTGTCTGAGATACAACTATCTGAAAATCTGGAATCTGAGGGAGCAAAAACATCTAAATATTGAGAAAATCATCTTTAAAGTTGTTCAGATGAAGTTCTTAGCAATGCATATTACTAATCAAACATTAAGTTCTGATATATTTACAGTAGGAGATTTACTAAATATCTTCATGAACATGATCTTTACTTAATATCCTAATGATTTTTGTCATAAAAGAGAAATGTATAATTGTGACTCATACAGTGTGTTGTTGTGTATTTCTCCAAATATCCGTCTGTGACACTGATGCTGCTTCTGTGCTGCAGGGTTGTATTTTTTCTGTGTTTCTTTTCGCAGAACATTTACGTTTTGACATTTACGCATGATTCTGGATAAAAGTTTATTTATTAATTTTTTTAATCCGGTTGTAATTCTCTCCCAATTCTGAAAAAAACATTAGACATCTAAACAGAATCTCATGGAGTTGGAATGATTCAGTGACTCACTCAGGATTGACTCGTTTCATTACTGGATGAATCAGTGGGTTTGAACGAATCTCTTGAATGAATGATTCAAAGGGAAAAGCATATTTAACAGCCCCTTTTCATAATAATAATGAAATATAATAGAGTTAGGGAGTTTCGGATCATTTCCCATGTCACACTAGTGTAACTGGAGTTGATTTTGGGTTCCCATCCCTTCTCCTCAGGACCCGTATTTCCGGATGACGCGGGACGTGGCTCCTCGGATCGGTTATCCGAAGCCGGCTCTGCTTCACTCCACCTTCTTCCCGGCGCTCCAGGGAGCTCAGACCAAGATGAGCGCCAGCGACGCCAACTCCTCCATCTTCCTGACCGACTCGGCCAAACAGATCAAGAACAAGGTGCTGCTCGCCACCAGAGTGTGTTCACATCCTGTGAAGCTCAGACTGACTCTTCCTGTTCCTCTTCCTGTTCCAGATCAACAAACACGCCTTCTCCGGCGGGAAGGACACGGTCGAGGAGCACAGGAAGTGCGGTGGGAATCCAGACGTGGACGTGTCCTTCATGTACCTGAGCTTCTTCCTGGAAGACGATGATGAGCTGGAGAAGATCAGACAGGTGAGATCATACGAACACACGAAAATATACTGATCTGAACCTTGTTTTCAGGGTTAGGCTCATATTTGTTTATCATTAGAATTAAAACTGTATAAACAGCGAGTGAACTGTGTGTTTCAGGACTACAGCAGCGGTGCGCTGCTCACCGGAGAACTGAAGAAGAGTTTGATCGAGACGCTTCAGCCCATGATCGCCGCACATCAGGAGAGACGCAGACTCGTGACGGACGACATCGTCCAGCAGTTCATGAGCCCTCGCAAACTACACTTCAACCACTAGAGACTCGCAGATACACCTTCATCATCATCATCATCATCTTCATCATGCTGCTGTCGCGTCCAGTAAAGCTGATGCCACCTGTGACTAATAAATAATGACACACTGGTGTTTAATGTCATCATTACAGTACTGCATCAATCACAGTCCATCTGTAACACACACACACACACACATCTGACAGAAAGTGTGTTAATGTGGACGAGGGGTTTCTGATTAAACTCTTAGTGTAATAGTTCACCCATAAATGAACATTAGCTGCTCACTCTGAAGTTCATCAGAGATCAGGATGAGTTTGTTTCTTCATCAGGTTTGTAGAAATGTAGCACTGCATCAGTGTCTCATCAGTGGATGCTCTGCAGTGAATGGGTGCCGTCAGAATGAGAGTCTGATAAAAACATCACAATAATCCACAGCACTCCAGTCCATCAGTGAACATCTGGAGAAGACAAAACCTGAAACACATCCAGCATTAAGATGATTTTAACTCAAACACATAGAGTCTATAATCATAATAACACTTCCTCCAGTGAAAAAGTGTTCTGGTCTGAACCAGGAGAGAAATCTGTTTCTTTGTTACACAAGATCAGATGATTACTGCACAGCTTTGGTGTTAATATCAGTTTCTGTAAACACCTGAGCCAATCAGATCCCAACCAGACAGACGGTTTATAAATGAACAGGTTTACTTATACTTTAACAACATAGCAGGATTATTTTCATGATAAAAAAACAGGCAACAAATAAATATGTAGCCTAAATAACCCTCTAAAGAAACAATTTACAAAAGGTGTTTAAAGTGTAGATTGGATTAAAAAAGAAAATTATGATAAAATAATCAAAAATTATTAGATCAAAGTCTGGCCTCACTTTATTAAAAATCTTTTCATGAATAGACCAAATGGAAAAGAGTTCTAGAAGAATTAAAACCAACAGATACTGTCAAACTAAACAAGCTTAGCAATTAAAAGGAGTTATTTTAGAATCATCGAGATTATTATAACCAGTGCTTTAAGTGGCCCAAAAGAGATGCCGGTACTCTATTATACTCTATTATACTCTCTCTCTCGCTCTCTCTCTCTATATATATATATTTTTTTTTTTCTTTCTTCTTCTTTGATGACATCCCCAGAGGTAACAACTACTATACTGAAGGGGTCAACAGACGAACTTATAAAAATTAATAAATCCTTTTATTAGTTTGTGGATTTGCTTGAGCTAGAAACAACTACTGAACATAAATAAAATGTGCAAAAGGATTTTGAAACAATACCCTTAGAAAGAGCTCCTGCATTACTGCATTAGCTTGCGTCTGACCTCATTCCGGTGTTGTGTGGTGTCAGCCAGCGAGTCATCTGATTCTGACCCTGTTCTTTTAGTACTCAGAGTCTGAAACCAGGAGAGCATGTTAAGTGTTGTTCACTTTATTAGTATTTTTACCAAGCCGACTGTACGCGTTTCACACACTCCCTGGCCACGTTGAGTTGTTGACACTGACAGCGGTAAAAGCGACGCATGCGCTCTTCACTTGTAAAACTCAAGGGTGTATGGGTAATGTAGTCTCTGCTCTCTGTGGGACGAATCAGGAAGCGTGCATTGTGAAGGGCGCTCTGAAAAGCCGCAGGCAGGCAAAGATTTAAACCTCTATCAAAACAGATGTCTAAATGAACGTACCAGTACAGTAAAAGCAGGTTCTGGGCGCACGGAGAGGTGATGGCACGCTCAAGAGATATATATCGAAGTGGCGGTACTGAGTACAGGTGCGTACCGGCCCACTTAAAGCACTGATTATAACTATTATAAGTACACAGCTAAAATAAAATAAGAACAGTACACAGAATCTTGTAGATTACATTCTGCAACTAGACGGATGTACTGTTACTTCCTCTACAGTTAAAAATCTGGGTGTTATATTAGACAGCAACTTGTCTTTTGAAAACCATGAAAAACTGCATTCTTCCATCTTAGAAACATTGCCAAGCTATGAAACATGTTATCTGTTTCTGATGCAGAAAAGCTAGTTCATGCATTCATGACCTCTAGACTGGACTATTGTAATGCACTTCTAGGTGGTTGTCCTGCTTCTTCACTTACCTATAAGGCCCTAAATGGTTTAGCTCCTGCGTACCTAACTAGCCTTATACCACGCTACAACCCATCACGCTCCCTAAGGTCACAAAATGCTGGAATTTTGGTAGTTCCTAGGATAGCAAAGTCCACTAAAGGAGGTAAAGCTCACATTTGGCTCCCAAACTTTGGAATAGCCTTCCTGATAATGTTCAGGGTTCAGACACACTCTCAGTCATACCTTCACTTACTCACATTATTAGCACCTCTCTTCACACTGGTACATTTCCCTCGGGTAAGCCCACTGCTTAAAAAAACATCTATAAATCCAGTACTTCTAGAAAACATACATTGGTATCCCTTCTTTATTAATTTCAAAGACACTTGAGCGAGCTGTGTTCAACCAGTTCTCTATGTTCCTTGTACAGAACAACCTCCTGGACAGCAACCAATCTGGCTTCAAAAGTGGCCACTCAACTGAGACTGCTCTGCTCTCGGTTACTGAAGCCCTGCGACTAGCAAGAGCAGCTTCAAAATCCTCGGTACTCATCTTACTGGACCTGTCTGCTGCTCTTGACACTGTTAATCACCAGATTCTCTTGTCCACCCTCAGAAAGATGGGCATCTCTGGAACTGCTCTCCTGTGGGTTAAGTCCTACCTCTCTGACAGATCCTTCAGTGTGGGGTGGTGATGGCGCAGTGGATAAGACGCATGCCATTGGTCGGAGAGACCTGGGTTCAAATCCACTGTGAGACACCAATGTGTCCCTGAGCAAGACACTTAACCTCTAGTTGCTCCAGAGGCGTGCGACCTCTGACATATATATAGCAATTGTAAGTTGCTTTGGATAAAAGCGTCAGCTAAGTGAATAAATGTAAATGTCTTGGAGGAGTGATGTTTCAAAGTCACACCACCTTGCTACTGGGGTTCCTCAAGGCTCAGTACTTGGACCACTTCTCTTCTCCATCTACATGACGTCTTTAGGATCTGTCATTCAGAAGCATGGCTTTTCTTATCAATGCTACGCTGATGACACCTAACTCTACTTCTCATTCCAGCCTGATGACCCGACGGTAGCTGCTCGCATTTCAGCCTGTCTGAGTGACATTTCCCATTGGATGAATGACCATCACCTTCAGCTTAACCTTACTAAGACTGAACTACTGGTGATTCCAGCTAACCCATTGATTCATCACAACTTCTCTATACAGCTGGGTTCGTCAACCATAACTCCTTCGAGGACAGCCAGAAACCTAGGAGTTGTGATGGATCATCAGTTAAGCTTCACAGACCACATTGCTACAACGACCCGGTCCTGCAGGTTTGCCTTATACAACATTAGGAAGATTAGACCCTTCCTGTCAGAGCAAGCAACCCAACTTCTTGTCCAAGCTCTTGTTCTCTCCAGACTGGACTATTGTAATGCTCTCCTGCTATCAAGCCTCTAGCCATTTTCAAAAAAACATCTGAAGACTCATCTTTTTCGCCAACACTTGACCAGCTACTAGCACTGACCTTTCATTGTCTATTCTATTCTTTATTTTGTATCGTGATAACCACTATCAAAATAAAATTGAATTTTAGTTTGTATTCTACTTTCAATTTAATTTTTAGATATTTTGTTGTGCTTGTCGTTATTATTGTTTATTTTTATTTAAGTACATCAATTTAAATGTTAACTTTCAGTTAAAATTCAGTTAATTTATTTTATTTTATTACAAGTCGCAATATCTTTATAGTTAATTTACTTTTAGTTTAACCTGGCTCGGACTCTTCTTTCAGTCCAGTCAAGTCACCTTTATTTATTTAGCGCTTTAAAACAGATTGTGTCAAAGCAGGTATGATGATGATGATGATGATGATGGGGGTGTTTCTTCATCCTGGAGCTTCTATTGGTCACAGATGGACTTTCCCCTTCATATCAACTTCATTCAGTAAAAATAGCCGCACAGAAGCAGCAGCCGCTCCAGAGATCCACTGACCGCCGAACACACTCATCTTCATCTTCATCTTCATCTGAGGAATGGCTCTGGACTTTGTTGCAGGATGCATGGGAGGTAAGACATGCTTCATTTGATCTGCACACACTCACTGAAACATTCAACACTGAGTCATTCAACACAGAGAGTAAAGGAGAACTAATCTAGCCGCTGAAGTAGAGAATAACTCTAGTTAGACTGGTTACTGATTACCAGCTCACTGACTCCAGACATCTCTTCTGACTAATATCCCACGCCGGGATCCAACAACAGTCATTAAACACTTTAATGTGATCATCAATGATTCTGATCCTCATGTATTTAATCTGAGTCAATCCTTCACATGCTGCTGAATCAAACGCTCATCCTGCACTGCAGAAGCTGATTCTCTTAGCGTTAGTCTTATTTTCTAGTATAAATATCTAAATATTCTTGAATCAGGATGCATTTACTGGAAAATCCTCTTGTTTTCTGAGAAGAAATATAATAATTGTGTTAGTTTTTGTTTAAAACAAGCAAATTTATCTACCAATGGGGCAAGACAAATAATCTTAATTCACAGGATAAACCAGATTTGTCTTGATAATTCATCCTGATTCAAGAATGTTTAGATATACTAGAAAACAAGACAATCGTTTGTAGCAGTGTGATGAGAGCTGCAGATGATCTGTGGTCTGCAGATGATGATGATGATTGTGTGATGTTTACACGGACCGGTCAAACAGCTCTTGCCTCATGCATGAATGACGCAGGTGTGGCGGGTCAAGGCTGAAGAGCTGACCTCAGACTCGTATCTCAAACACATTGCATCAGTCACTAGCAGCTCTGACACGTTCCTGATCACGATGACAGTGTTAAACAGCTTTAACTCACTCTCTGTCGTTCATGTTTCAGGAGCCGCAGGTGTGCTGGTCGGACATCCGTTTGATACGGTCAAGGTACGTCTGCTTTGACTGAACCAGAAGAACTCAGCAGAACTACTGACTGAGGGATCTCTGAGGAGCCAAAATACTGCTTCTACTCTCAAAAATAAAGGATCTTTATTAGTGGCTCCATGAAGAACCTTCAACATCCACAGAACCTAAAGGTTCTTTATAGTAAAAAAAAAAAAAGAAAATGGTTCAAGAATTATTTTTTTTTGTTGAAAGTTTTTTTGGGGAAGCATAAATGTGACCCTGGACCACAAAACCAGTCTTATGTCGCTTGAGTAGTTTTAGCAATAGCAAAAAAACCTGGAAAAAAAAAACAAAAAAACCTTGTATGAGTCACAATTATACATTTCTCTTTTATGACAAAAATCATTAGGATATTAAGTAAAGATCATGTTCATGAAGATATTTAGTAAATCTCCTACTGTAAATATATCAAAACTTAATGTTTGATTAGTAATATGCATTGCTAAGAACTTCATCTGAACAACTTTAAAGATGATTTTCTCAATATTTAGATTTTTTTGCTCCCTCAGATTCCAGATTTATTCAGCTTTTTTATTATAAAAACTGACCCTCGACAGGTTTTGTGCTCCAGGGTCACATGTTCATCTTGTGTGACACCACTGCAAAAAAACTGCTTTATTCTTAAGAGTGAATCTACTACTAAAGCTCATGTTAAACACCAAACACATGTGCAGAAACTGTCTTACAGAGTCAGTCAAGTCTGCTTCTGATTCAAGATTTGACAAATAGCCATCTATTAGGTTGTATAATCAATAAAAATCTATTTAAAATGATAAATTGCATTAAAGGGGTCATATGACGGTGCTAAAAGAACATTATTTTGTGTATCTGGTGTAATGAAATGTGTTTATGTGGTTTAAGGTTCAAAAAACCTTATTTTCTACATTATTGTTTCTCCTCTATGCCCCATCTTTCTGAAACATGTTGATTTTTACAGAGCTCATCGTTCTGAATAAGTGAGGTGAGCTCTGATTGGCCAGCTATCCAGTGCGTTGTGATTGGCTGAATGCCTCAAGCGTGTGACAGAAACATTCCTCACTGAACTGTGATGTGTGTCCCGGGGCACAGAGAAAAACAAAACAATAAAAGCCATTACAAACCAGACATTTGTTGCATCTATCGCAGACATAATTACTGATTATAATGACTTTTAATGCTTTGTGTATCACGCTGCGTAAACATAGAACCATGTCTGCATTTGTGATCAGAGCAACAACAACAAGACTCTACACTGCTCAAAACTCACGTCTGAATCATCAGTGGCACATTCTTTACATATGATAACATACTTACAGACTGTGAGTCAGAAGCGGCAGACTGTCCTAGCAAAGCTGGTATATGACCCCTTAAATATTCCAATGTTTTATCAGGAGGTTTGTGTGTTCCTGTACACAGATGTTACTTTGGATAAAAGCAGCTATCGAATGAATAACTGCCCAGTAAACCTCAAGACGCTTTCCTTTAGATGATATACCTGCATTAAAAAGCATCAACTGAGAGACGGAAGGCTCAGACTGTATTATGTAGAGTATTATGGTCTGTTATTGTCATTAGTTGTGTGTTTCTGTGAGTCACTGCCATAAAACCAACTCTTTTCCAAAACCCGGAGTGTTTCTGTACTAAAAGGCAAAGGGCATCACAAGCATCAGCAGCTCTAGATTCATCCACTTCTGTGTGTTTTCTGCTGTGTTTGATGTGTCTGATCACAGCAGGTGTAATGTTTTCTAGGTGCGACTGCAGGTCCAGAGCGTGGACAAGCCCCTGTACCGCGGCACCTATCACTGCTTCCAGTCCATCGTCCGTCAGGAGTCGGTCAGTACAGGGTTAATGACGAGGCTGGTTTACACTGATCATAAAGACTTGGGGAAAAAATTAAGAATTAAATTAAGAAAGTACAATGATAGGCCAGTGGGGTAAGTACAGTTCTCTTGTTTTAAGAATATTTCACTTACTCCACTGGCAGATAATTTTACTTGTTCACTAGAAACAAGACAAACATACTAATATAAACCTTTGTAACCCTATTTCAGAGGGGGAACACATTTTAATGAAAAATTAAAGACACTTAAAAGATTGGTTTAATGAAGATCCTTTAACATCCATGGAATCTTTATATTGGATTAAAAGAGTTTCCAAATGGTGGATTCTCAGTAATGCCATAGAAGAACCATTCTGGTTCCCCAGAGACCCTACAAGTCAACATCTTGATAATCCAAAGAACCTTTTCCACTTTAAAGAATCTCCTATTAAGTTGAGGGCCTTGTTGATTCCATCGAGTGGTTTTTATGCAATATCCCAAAATGCATATAACAGTAGATGGATGGAAACATAGTTCCTGTGTTTGTTTGTGGTTTGGCTGCAGATGCGGGGTCTCTATAAGGGCATCGGATCACCCATGATGGGCCTGACCTTCATCAACGCCATCGTGTTCGGCGTGCAGGGGAACGCCATGCGCATGTTGGGTGTGGACACCCCTGTGCACCAGTTCCTGGCGGGCGCAGCGGCCGGACTCATCCAGTGCGTGATCTGCTGCCCGATGGAGCTGGCCAAGACACGCATGCAGATGCAGGGGACGGGCGAGAAGAGCGCCTCCAGGAGGATGTACAGGAACTCTCTGGACTGCCTGATCCGCATCCACCGGAAGGAGGGAGTCCGAGGGATAAACCGAGGAATGGTGACCACCGTCATCCGCGAGACGCCCGGCTTCGGCGTCTACTTCCTCACCTACGATACTCTGACGCGAGCGCTGGGCTGCGACGCCGACGACGGATACATCATTCCCAAGCTGCTCCTGGCGGGAGGCATGTCGGGAATGGCGTCCTGGATCTCCACGTATCCTGTGGACGTCATCAAGTCCCGCCTCCAGGCGGACGGTGTGGGCGGAGCTAACAGGTACGACGGCATCATGGACTGCGTGCGTCAGAGCTGGAGGAGAGAAGGATGGAGGGCCTTCACTCGAGGCCTGACCTCGACTCTCTTGAGAGCGTTTCCCGTCAACGCCACAACCTTCGCCACCGTCACGCTCTTCCTCATGTACATGCGCGAGGATGATGAGGGTGTGAAGGACTGCGAGGCGATGCGGCCGAGTCTGCAGCACAGCAGCCTGTGACTCAGAGACCTGGAGAAAGACTTGTGGTGTACCTTTAACAATGCAACAGCGTGTCACTGGGACAAACCTGTACCGTATTTACACCTAAAAGGTGAATATCATAAAGGTTATAAAGCTTCAAGTTCGTGGCTTCAGTTCCCAGAAAAAGCCGATGAAATGTAAACGTGTACTTTGAAAGCAATGCAAGTCGCTTTAGATAAAAGTGTCTGCATGAATGTAAATATTAGTACCTTAAAATACCAACATGTGCTCTTTGAAGACTACTATGCACTTTTTAGGACTAGAAAAAGGCAAGCTGTTGCAACCCTATAAGTACAATTTTTGCACATTTGCATTTAAACATAAAAGTAAATGCAAAGATAGAATAAAAAATTGATTCCACTATTTTAATCCAGATTAGTGAAACTAGATGAATGCATATGATCTTAAAAGATTGTTTGAGAAACGTCACATGTTCCCGTTTACACACAGAGAGTCATTCTGCAATTATTTAATCTTTACATGCACCTTACACACGTGACTTTGACCTGCCTGTAATTGACATATTACTGTATATACGATATATTTGCATCATTTGTAGTTGTTCTCTGGTATTTGTATGAATGTAAAAGCTATGAGGGATTTCACAGACAGATTATTGATTGATGAAGCTCAAGGGAACAGTGTTACACAAAGACCAACAGCCTTCTGCCCTTCAACACTCAATAAATATAGAAACACATTCATGATTATTTCTCTGATTATGAACTCACAAACACTCATGAATGAATGTGACGTGGCTCAACACCACAAACACACCGAAGGAGAAGAGAGACGAGCGATTATTAAAAAGATGGAGCTCTTTTATTTCTCAGAGTAGTTCCTGCTCATTTACCTGTAAACATAAATACTTCAGAATCACCGGAGCGGCAACATTCATAATCTTTCCTAAACGGAAAACATTTACGTCACATGAAGAGACGATATAATCCTGATTATCCATAAAAATAAATCCATGTTTGATAAAGCATTAAAGTGCAGAGTGTTCAGAGCGGGTGGGTGATGAGAGCAGGGTCGCAGCTGTAGCGCAGACAGCGGTGAACATCCTGGGCTCTGGAGCGGCTCATGTGTGCAGACGCCTGCAGATCCTCCACCGAGCTGAAACACAAACACCATCACAGCAACACCTTCACCTTCACCGTGTCCTGCACTACTTCAGGAGGGTCAGGTGTGGACCACGCACCTGTTGATCATGTGACTGACGGAGCTGAAGTGATGGCACATGTTCAGTGCGCTGATGTAGCTCATGTGAGGCAGCGTCAGGTAGAACTGGAGAGCCTGCTGCCGGTGACCTTTGACCTCTAGGGGCACGCCGATGGCCTGACCTTTCCTCCGCTCCACCTGAGTGAGTTCGGTCAGTAGAGCGGCAGTGTCTTCTGGACCGTTACTGACCAGCAGCCGAACACCGGCCTTCACCAGCGCCGCCAGCGTCCCGTCATAACAGCGGCTGCGCTGAAACACACGCACCGCCTCACCTGAGCACACACACACACACACACAAGCACAGACGCGCACACACACAGAGAGACAGACACACACACACAGAGAGACAGACACACACACACACACACAGACGCACACAGAGACAGACACACACACACAGACACGCACGCACACAGACACACACACACAGAGAGACAGACACACACACACACACACACAGATGCACACAGAGACAGACACACACACACAGACACACACGCACGCACGCATGCACAGACAGACACGCACACACACACACACACACACACACACACACACACACACACACACACAGGAGATCAGAACGACCGTCTCAGGAACATTCACACAGTCTCGAAGAGAGAAAGAAGAAACTAGGGATGCACGATATTATCAGAACGTTAGGAGAATACACAAATAACATTAAGATTCTGTTTGTGATTAAATAAAGAAGTAATGTAACTATTCCTTTTTTTATATTATTAGCCTAAATAAGCGAAATACACGATTAAAATAAGGTAAAAAACTAAAAGAAACATGACTGCACTTTCTTTCGTGAGTACATTATCAGGAGATGTTTGTTGTGGCAGTGTTCTTCTGATGGTGAAGCGGTTCTCACCGGGTTTGCTGCGGTCTCTCTCGATGATCAGACACACGCGCTCGAACGCCGTCTGCAGACGCTGAATCCTGTCCTGCAGCCGTCTGCGGTTCTGCACGCCTGCGAGCTCGGACTCGCTCTGACGCTCCACTGCCATGCGGTTACTCACGATGAAGTCTGAGCTGGTCAGAGAGCAGACGTGAACCTGCAGGCCGTGTCTGAGACGCAGACGGGACACGACCTCTGACCCCCCGCTGATGCAGCGGCTGTCCACTAGCACTCTCAGAGGAGCGTCTGCGGCCGGCGGGGTCAGCGTCTGCGCAGTCACTGCGGTCCCCTGCAGACGGGGGATATATATATAAGGTTAGAGCTGTGGTTCAAGCACACACTGATCTGTAACAGCGCTCGTGTGATTCTCACCGGTCTCTCCGGGAGGAAGTGGAGCTCCTCAGACAGCGCCGCCTGATCGCTGAGTCTCTGCCGCTTCCTGTCGTCTCTGCTCTGGAGACGCTGCGGCTCTTTAAACACAGGAGCTGTCTGCTCTTCCTCCTCCTCTTCCTCACTGGAGTCCTGGACCCGGATGATCCGCGAGCGCTTGCTCGTCCCGTTCCTCTCCGCTCGGATCTGTCGGATCTGGACTCTGCGGCGCGTGGGGTACTGTTTCCTCCCGTCCACGAACGAGTCTTCATGGATCACCTCCACAGGCTCTTCATCACCGTCGCTCTCACCCTCCTCATCATCACTGCCATGAACCACAAAGCTGTCCTCTCCGTACGTCTCGTCCTGTTCTGGGATCTGAAACACAGTCTCCATTAAAACAGACTCAACAGTCACGCTTCCATCCGCATATTTTGATGTGCATTTAGGAATACAGCATGATATAAAATAAAGCTTCTGTCTGAACACTAATCCAGCATCTATGGGATGGAAACTCTAACCCTAAAGAAGATGTGCTGACTGTCACGATGTGTTTTCAGCAGATCTTTAACTCAGCAGCTCACCTGTGAGAAGATATCCACGTTGTGTTTGGGTTTAAAGGTCATGCGGAGCTGGTTCTGCACCGCTGGACTCCTCACAGACTTCAGATAGATCGCCTGCATCTCCGAGTCTGACCACCAGGACACCACACACAGAAATATACAGAAATCTCATTCACGGTTGCATGTGAGAAGCACATCTAATACAGGGAGAGATTACAACATTCAAAAGTTTGGGTCTGTCAGATTTTTTTGTGTGTGTGTGCACCAAAGCTGCATTTATTTGATCAGAAATACGGTAAAAATGGTGAAATATTATTCTGATGTAAATCATCTGTGTTCTGTGTGAATCTGTGTTAAAGTGTAATGTATTTCTGTGATGCTCCGCTGTATTTTCAGCATCATTCCTCCAGTCTTCAGTGTCACATGATCTTCAGAAATCAGAATAATATGATGATTTACTGCTAAACCGTGAGAGATTGTATTTTTGAGGATTCACAGATGAACAGAAAGTTGAAAGGAACAGCATGTTGTAATGGTTTAACAGCGGTCACATCTGATCAGTGAAATGCGTGGCTGTGGTGTTTGTGTCAGCGGAGGATCAGAGGAGAAGCAGTGGATCTCACCGTTCAGACCCTGAGAGCACTCAGTAGTGTTCACCACAAACCCCTGCAGCGAGTGATTCTGTTCATCTCCTTCATCTTCATCAGAGGAAACATCTTCATCTTCAGAGAGCTCCGCCTCCTCGTCCAGAAACTGCCGGCCCTCACGACGGACCTTCTACAAGACACAATCAGATCACACTCCTGACGCTCTCCTCAATGGCAGACTAAAAGTGCTGTACAGATAACGGTGAGGTGACGTACTGGAGGCTTCGTGACGTGATGCAGCTCCACAGATCTGGGCTGACGAACACACACGTCCTGAAAATCATCATCATCTGACAGCAGACCTCCATCACTGTCCTCAGACTGAAGAACAGAACGAGAGTGAAGCAACGAGAGCTAAAGCACCGTGAACACAAGCAGCACGAGGAGTGTACCGTGTTCAGCGCAGCCGCATGCTTCCGACGAGCCTGGACCGGAGAATCAACATCACTGCAGATCTGTGACACACACATATCCAAAAATGTGCATCAAAAATACCAGTATGGAAACACAGCTAGAGTCACATGACAAATCTGACCTCTGGAGAAACCACCGGATTGACTTTATGAGTCCTCAGATTCATCTCATCCTCGCTGTCACTGCTCAACACACCTGAAACACACACACACACACGCGCGCACGCACACACACACACACAATGTTCAAATGAAGTTCTAAGCAATGCATATTACTAATCAAACATTAAGTTTTAATTAGTGCTGTCGAAATTAGCGCGTTAACGCATTCGATTAATTTGAAATATTTAACGCGTTAAAAAAAAATAACGCAATTAACGCGGTTGCAGTTTTTTTTTATTTCCAGTTGTGGCCTATGTGTGTTCAACGTGCAAAGAAATATGGATAAGACCAAGGAAGGACTTTTAGACGGAAAGTTTCAGTATAAAACTCTGCCGGATCACTCTTCAGTCTGCCACAAGAAACATTACTCTTCATTTATCATGAACTCAAATGTCATTGTTTTAAAAAAAAAAACAAAAAACAATGACTGTAACAGTGCGTAAATCAGACCTTTCTGTAACGCTAACGTTAATAAGCTTAAACGAAAATAACGAAATAATTGTGTAGCGGAGTATTTTTTGTACACAGTGCCGCGAACTGTCAATCACTCCTGTGCGCGTGCATCACTGTCCTCCTCAGCTGCAGCAACTTGCGCTCTCTCTCTTCATCAAGCTTTAAAACAAAAAGGGGACAAAAAGATCATATTGTCTTTGTGCATAGGCTATAGATTAATTAGATAAATGAATATCTAAATTTGTGCCTTGCCGTCTACGGTATTTTTTTAAGAACTTAGAAAAAAGATGCTGCAGCCAATGAACATCCAGCGGGGGCTGCAGGACGACTCAACCTCCGCAGACAGTTTTTAATGTTTATCAGACAATAAATACTCAAGATTTTGCTTTAGTATAACTCACAACGAGTTTCACACACCTTCTCCGGCCACGTTGAGTTGTTGACACTTAACAGTGGGAAAAGCGACACATGCGCTATTCACTTGTATAATTTAAGGGTGAATGGGTAATGTAGTTTCTGCTCTGGGTGGGATGAATTAGGAAGCTTGCATTGTGAAGGGCGCTCTGAAAATCGGCAGTGCAGGTAAAAGATTAAAACCTCTATTAAAACAGATGTCCAAATGAGCGTACCGGTACGCTACAAGCACGTTCTGGGCGCACGGAGAGGTGGCGGTACGCTCAAGAGCTATATTTGGAAGTGGCAGTACTCTGTACCGGTGCATACCGGCCCACTTAAAGCACTGGCAATGACTATACTTTGGAATTTTTTTGCAGTCCACTTAGAATTCAACATGGAAATCATTTTTGTTTTTTTATTGGCATTGATTGTTTTGAAATTCAAATGGTACTTACATGCCTGTGTTTTTATTTCTGTAATAAATATGGCTTTCAAGCCAACAGTTAATTTGGAGGATATTGATGGTTTATTGCAGGTATGTTGTTTACATGAGAAAATCTGTGTTACAAGTTAAACAAAAATTCCAATAAACAATCATATTTTGAATTTAAATAGTTTCTTTGTCTTGAGTTTACATTAATTATTTACATTTTACATTTACATATCCAAAAAGTTTCAGTCTTTTAATTGCGTTTAATCGCGATTAATTTTAAAAAATTGTGCGATTAATTAGTTAATTTTTTTAATCGATTGACAGCACTAGTTTTAATATATTTACAGTAGGAGATTTACTAAATATCTTCATGAACATGATCTTTACTTAATATCCTAATGATTTCTGTCATAAAGAGAAATGTATAATTGTGACTCGTCCGTCTGAGACACTGATGCTGCGGGACACTGATGTCAGTATCCGAGGAGCCGGTCACCTGTGGATGAGGGCCGCTCTCGAGGCGTCGTGTGTGAGGATCTGGGCGGTGATGGACGCGAGCGCAGCTGATCTTCTGCTCTACGGGTCGCTGGAGGCAGGGTGGAGTGGTTTGGTGTGGAAGCGCTGGGTCTCGTCCTCCACTGATCTGAGACCAGCACCTGAGACACTCTCACAGCTGATGCACAGACGTCTGCTGACCCCAGATCAGTCGGTTCATCCTCCTCCGAGTCAAAGCCCAGGTCAAAGTTGACAGAGAAGAAGTCCTGCGAGTTGAACATTTCTGATCATGACAGATCGCGGTAATGGAATATGGTTTTATCATGATTTGTGGTAATGGGTTCATTCGTACCTGTGAGCCGCTGAAGCCCTGCTCGGATCCTCTGCTTCCGTCAGCAGGAGTCTGCTGCTTTCCTTCAGGTCCTGTGCTCCTGTCGGGCGTCTGCACATCAGGAACACTCATCTGGAGGAAGGCTTCATCGTCTCCGAACAGATCGACGCTCTCGTTGAAGCACACCTGGTCTTCCTTCGGCTCTTCAGCGTGGTCAAACAGCTGATCCCAGCCTGGAGAAACGGATCTCTGATCCACATCCTGCTCCTCTTCAACAAACGACGGCTCGTCCGCCATCAGGCTGAACGTCACCTGAAACGAGTCTGTTGGTGGACCGCTGAGGTTGGTGTGGATCTCTGGGAGACTGATCTGGCAGTGCTTCGGTGGAGATCTGGACAGGAGATCTCTGACGCTGGCGAGGACGGTCTGGAAGGCTGCGGTGGTCAGATTGTGACCCGAGCGTTTAGGACAGAGCTCAGGCGGATAGAACATGTGCTGAAGATCCTCTTCCTCTAACAGATCCATCAGATCCAGCTCTTCTGTGTTCTCTCCTCTCTGGTCTTCATCCAAGCAGTGGTCAGTGTGTGTGCGTCTCCTCTCACCATCAGCCGTGTTTGGTGTAGTCTTCTTCTGGATTTTCTCAGGATTTGGTTTTGTTGTTCCTCCAGCATCAACATCTTCTTTCTGCAGATTCAGCATGAGCTCAGACTCAGAAGTACAGTCGTCCTGTGAGGAGAGAAGATCAATGAGACACACACACACACACACACACACACACACACAAGTGACTGCATGTGTCACCCTGGAGCACAAAACCAGTCATAAGCGTGCAAAAAAATGGGTGAGTTTTTTTGCACCAATATCTTGAATTTTAGTGCATAACTGCACTTATATGTGTCAGCAGTTACTATGTGCACAGTAAAGTGGATCTTCTGTTTCGAAGGCAGTATTAGAGAATGATTGTGTTACTGAGACTAATCCAGTTCAGCAGATTGAGTGGATGATCTGATCACTGCAGAAACACAGCAGATCAATATCTGACCCCATCACACGCGTCTCCAGCTGCTGTTGTGACACGCTGAAGAATGGCGTGTCCAGTGTCTCGTGGTCATGACCCACTTCCTGTGGGCGGAGCTTATGTAAGAGTTCTGAGAAGCGTTGCATAAGAGCGTTTGTTCAGAGAGACGCTCAGATCACAGCGAGTGGAAACAGCCTCCAGCCGATCGTGACGTCACTCAGCACATCGTTTTACTGATATCAGATCCTCAAGTACTCTGCTGAGAATTAGGGAATGTTGACGCAACCTTGTCTGCTACAGAAAATATATATTTGATAAATATAACTTTAAATTTAAATAAATCACATATAAAGTTTTGGTTTGATGAAGGTGAACTGAAGACTTGTTAAAGAACTTGTTGAGACTCAGTAAAGAAAATCAAATATAGAAAGTAAACACTGTTGAAATAGTAAAATAAAATGCTGAAAATACAACTTTCAACCGAACTCATTTTACAAGCTTGAATATCTCTGCAATATCTCCCAAATACTAGAATAAGGAAATAACTTTTATTAATATCTGCCAGTGGACTAAAAAAACGACTTAACTCAAAGGGAAATCAGATCCATACATATATTTTGACAGATAATTATTTGTGTTTTAATCATAGACTCACTTTAATCAGTTTCTCAAAACTTCATAGCTTCATTTTGCATCTGCAGTAAATGATCTTGATTTAAGGATGTTTGATTCAGTTCACAGGAGTCATTTAAACTACTGGAAACGATTCAATGCCCTGGATGTGTTCATAGAGCTGGATGATCACTGTCTGCAAGCGGTGCATCACACACACACACACACACACACGCACACACACACACACACCCAGACACCCAGACACCCAGACACCCAGACACCCACACACAGACACACAGACACACACACACACACACACGTTTGTTTTTGTGTAAAGTGTGTTCATCCCATAGGTGTAATGGTTTTTATTCTGTACAAACTGTATATTCTATCTCCCTTCACCAACCCTACACCTAACCCTAACCCTCACAGGAAACTTTGTGTATTTTTACTTTCTCAAAAAAACTAATTCTGTATGATTTATAAGTGTTTTGAACAATGGGGACATGGGTTATGTCCTCATAAGTCACCCTCTCCTTGTAATACCTGTGTCATACCCATGTTATTATACACACACACACACACACACACACACACACAGGAAAGATGAAGCTCACAGCATCTGTCACTCAGAGCTCCTGGGAGTCTTCTACGAGCTCGTATGAAACACAGATAACAAATCAAACAAACACAGACGATCCATTTCTGAAAACCAATCCCGCTAATGACTGATGAGACGCATTCAGAAACAACACAGTGAGCAAACACAGATTCAAACACGCTTCACCTCAACAACTAAGACTCTGAGATCCGTATCAAGACATGAGATGTGTGTGTGTGTGTGTCACCTGCTCCTGCTGTCTCATGCGGTCGATCAGCTCCATGATGGAGGTGAAATGAAGGCAGCGGTCTGAGTGTCCGAGGCTGTGAGTGTGGAGCGGCCCGTTCTGCCAGTGTCTCCACTCCCAGAGAGAGAGCTCTCGGACGGGCCCCACACACGCTCCCTGCACACACACACACACACACACACACACACACACACACACACACTTAAGAATTAATGCATGAATAACAACTACCGTATTTTTCAGACTATAAGTTGCACCTAAGTATAAGTCGCATCAGTCCAAAAATACGTCATGATGGGGAAAAAACATATAAGTCGCATTTATTTAGAAC
The DNA here is from genome assembly GCF_003368295.1 of Carassius auratus. Lineage (NCBI taxonomy): Eukaryota > Metazoa > Chordata > Actinopteri > Cypriniformes > Cyprinidae > Carassius > Carassius auratus. The sequence goes on from NW_020528137.1 coordinate 78,028, forward strand.
CAAGAGAAAACATTACCGTCTACAGCCACGAGAGGGCGCTCTATGTGTTCAGTGTAGACTACAGGAGAACTGAGCAGCATAGAGCGTCCTCTGGTGGCTGGAGACGGTAATGTTTTCACTTGGTTCATGTCAAATTAATTTTGATAAGTCACACCTGACTATAAGTCGCAGGACCAGCCAAACTATGAAAAAAAGTGCGACTTATAGTCTGGAAAATACGGTATGCATCACATTATGTTCATTAGTTTCTAATAAAACTGTAATCCAGACGCATGGACATTTAATCTGAAACGCAAGGCTGAATATTAGAGTAGATCTCCAGTGAGCACAGGTTTACACTGATGTCTGGATGGTTCTCGCTGTATTCTGGTCTGTATTGACCTGCTCTGACGGCTGGTCTCTGAAGGTCAGAAAGGTCGATGGTCTGAAGACCGGCTGAGGTTCATCTGAAGACAGTCTCATGCTGGTCATCCACTCGGCCTCTTCAGCTGCGGTCAGAAACCCGTCGTCCTTCACACACTTCTGCTCTCCTCCTGCAGAACACACGAGACACACACACACACACTTCACTGAAACACAGTCACCAGGAGATCTGGCCTTCACAGACGACACAACCACATGATCTCTAACTTCACTACAGAAGTCAGCTAACATTCTCCAAAATATCTTCTTTCAGCCAAGCTGTGGAACAATTTACATTTTTGGATGAACTATCACTTTATCAATCACATCAAGTGCACTATCATAGAACAAGATGTTTTTTTACAGTATATATATAAAATGCATTAGATGTTGAAATGTTAACTCATGTAAACAGATATAATATGATTGTAAAGTGCAATGTTTTTGGAATATAAAGCTAAAATGTAGAAGATAAGCTGTGTTTGTAATGAGTTTCTCACAGATCCAGGAGCGTATGGTCTGTGATGTGAGGTGAGTACCGTTGATCTGCCGAGCGAGGGACGAGCGGCCGCTCTTCACCGGTCTGTGCTGGAACTGACCGCAGCTGATGTGCATCTTGTGCAGCCTGGGAGTGACCCCTGCGGGCAGCATGCGTGGACTGTGAGCAAACATCTGGAAGCTGTGCTTGTTTCCCATGATGCTCTTGTTGATGCTGCGCCGGTTGCTCTGGCTCTGGTTGTACGTCTGTGAGAGAGCCATACACACAACTGGTCATCCTCACCTGTGCTCTTCTAGTAGAATCAGATGCCATGGTTTTAATAATATTTTGATTTCTTTTTTTTTCTCCCAGATTTTTTTTTTTTTCATTTTAACTGTTAAATTATTAGTATTTACGTTTTTGTTTTATTTTTAAACCCGTCTATATATTTTGGATATGTTTATTTCAGTTTTAGTTTCTTTAAACTAAATAAAAAATAAGAAATGTTGCCTTAGCAAATACATTAAAAAATATATAAAATTTTATTGATTTTAATATATTTTATTTATTTCAGTTAATGTTTAAGGTTTATTATATGTAACAACATTTTACTCTTATGGTTTAATATCCCTCATTTAATCGAACTCTATTAATTACATTTGTTCTTTCAGTCATTTTGCTGTGTATTTGATTGTTTTACTGCTGTGTACTGCTGAGAGTGGTCTTCCTCACTCGTTCCTCGCGGCCCTCGGCCAGAATGACCACGATTCGTCCCTGACGCCTGCGTCCCGTGCGGCCCATGCGCTGGACCAGACGGATCGGACTCTTCTGAGCGTCGAAACACACGATGAGATCCACCTCACCGATGTCCAGACCCTCCTCACCCACACAGGTGGACACCAGCGTGTTGAAGCCGCCTTCACGGAAGCGCCGCACCACCTGCACACACACACACACACACACACACACACACACACACACTGTGAGCACCTCAACCATCCCCTGTTCTCACAGGTCTGGTGTGAACACGAGCTCTCGTACCTCCAGCTGCTCTTTCTGCGTGAACCCTCGAACCCCTTTCCCAGCTGACGCTTGACCCATGAAGGTCATGACCCTCAGCAGCGGCTGATGACGGCTCAACATCTCAGCGATCTCCTGCACGCTCTCACGGAAGGACGAGAAGATCATCACACGTGTGCTCACCTCAGCGGATGGCTTCGAGTCTGGACCAATCACAGCAGAGCTCAGTCACAATCTGACCAATCAGACTCAAGAAGAGACACACACACATGGCGAGGCTGTTTGATCTGGTCAGGTGATCTACCTGAGCTCGTGGTCCACATCTCAAAGTGCTGCAGCACGACCTCGTCCAGCTTCTGTAGTTTGGGGTGACTGTACACATACGGCTCTCCAGGATCTACAGACCAAACACGTCACACACCGTCTGCTCTCCTTTAGCTTTTTATGTGTTTTTTTTATAATTTATGCACAGCTCTTGTTTCCATCCAATGTTTTTTTTTTTTTTTTTTGCAATGCAATATTCTAAAAATGCACATAAAAGCAGAAACATAGCTACTTGTGTGTTAAAGAGCAGCAGGAACATTCTTCTGAACATCTGCTTTCACTGAAGAGAGAAAGGCATAGGAAGAGTAAATGATGACAGAATGTGTATTTGTGAGACCTCGGCTCGCTGTGGTGAACATGCTCTCCATTTCCCTGTAGAGATCCATGAAGACTGGACTCCTCTGGAGCTCGTTCCTCACGCGAGCCGACTCTGAGAAAACAACAAACACAGCTGAAGTGAAGAGCAGAGGAGCATCAGCGTCCGGCGACACCAGCGTGAGTGTCTGAGCACCTCTGGGTCCAGAGAAGATGTTCTGGATGAAGAGGAAGAGAGATCTGACGCCCATCTGCTGCAGTAACTCATAGCCGTGATACAGACTGATGCAGATGGAGAAATCCCCCTCGATCACGCCCTGCTGCGGACCCTGCTCAGACACACACATTCACTTCAGTACTGGATTACAGGACGGTGTGAGGATCTCTACTTCACTTATTATACTTCATTTCTGATTAGTAATATGCATTGCTAAGAACTTCATCTGAACAACTTTAAAGATGATTTTCTCAATATTTAGATTATTTTGCTCCCTCAGATTCCAGATTTTCAACTAGTTGCATCTCATCTGGTTTTGTGCTCCGGGGTCACATATGGTTTCATTATCTCAGGCTGATAAAACAAAAGTAAAAGCAAGAGTGTGTGCTCAAACACAGGTAAAGTGTGTGTGTGTGTGTGTGTGCACCTGGATGTGTGGCGGTGGGTTGCGTCTGAACTGTTCTCGGGACAGAATGATCTGGTATTTGGTGAGAGAGCGGAGGTCACGCTGATTCAACAGCCTCATCTGGGTCAGACGGGACGTGAACTTCTCCAAAACCTGCGGGAAAAACAGGCCACAGCTGTCTGAAAACCATTACAGCAGCACAATGCAGCACTCGAACGTCTGCTTTCAACACAATCACGTCTTCATCTGACAGACTCACCGAGTGTTTGCTGCCCTGCTGAGAAAACAGGGACATTACCAACAATCACTGCTGATTCAGGACAAACACAGACAATGCACGACGGTTTCCACAGAAATACTGCGCAGCTGAAGACACACATAAAGCGTTTCAGAATCAGTGTTTTCCTGTTCATTCCAGACTAATGATAATCCTGAACTTTCATCTGAAAATCTCCATTCACAGCATCACACAAACACAAGCAGCAGTTCAAGGACTAATGTGTGCATTTCTGGCTAAAGTGTGATCAAACTCAGGGGAGATTATTAAATTATCAAGCTTCTCAAAAACTGACCTGAAACACACACACACACACACACACACACACATACTGCTCTACATTTACATTCAGCAGATGCCTTCAGAAGAGCATTGATATGTAAGTAAGTGCTATGACAAATCTTGGTTAGTCGAATGCTACCCATAGCAAGGTTTATATATATGTGTGTGTATGTGTGTGTGTGTGTGTGTGTGTGTGTGTGTGTGTTTGTTTAACAAAATAAAAAACAAGTAAATAGAATTTAAAAAGAATAGAGAAGGCTGTTGTGTTAGAGGCTTTTTTAAATAAGGTAAGCAAGTAGAAAACGAATAAAGAGAGCAAGCGTTAGAGGGTCAAGTCAACAAATAGATAAAATAGAATTACAATAGAGAGTGCTAGAGATAGAGGGCAAATAAAGATGGAAGAGATGTGTTTTTCTATACACTGAAGCAGATTAACAGGAAAAACACAGTCACAATCTTCATTTATATACATGATTGCTAGTTAGAAGCATGAACATCTCACCATGGGCGAGGCTAGCCCCTTTTTAGGGGTGCTTCAGCACCCCTAAAAACGAGCTCAGCACCCCTAAAACTTGGAGTGAGTAATGTTGTTATTCTAATTTTTTTGTTCGTCTTTTACACGGATAAATAATGTCGAACATCATGAAAAATGAAAAAATGAAAATGAAAACATCCCAGCATAGCAAATGGTGTCATCCTCTTCTCTTCTTCTACTTCTCCTCTACCTGCACCGCTCAGCACGACCGTCATCCAGCGCGAAACACACGCAGAGTGAGATGTTGTGTTGTGATCGTTTGTGATGCAACTAAGTTGCTCCAAAGCTGTGTCTGACAGTTCTTTCCTTTTACCTAGAGTTGTTCCGATTCCGAAACCATATCGTTGAGTACTGGAGTCAATATCCTGAATCACCATGGTGGTACACCTATAATAAGTGTTTATTTTCGGACTATTTTAGTCCGGCGGGTCGCCGCCGCTGTGGAGTAGCACAGGACCTGGGTGACTCATCCATAGTCATTAACCGAGAGAAGTAACGCCGGTTACAATGTTCTTCCGCAAGATGCATGCAGTTCTGTTTATTAACTGCTAGTGTGTGAAACAAAAACAGAAGCGCGACAAATAAACTGCGTACCAGTGTAGTGCGTACGTGTGTCTCTGTAGTTAAAGTTTATCTTTAATTTGTTACTCATTTTAACAATCGGGAATCATGTAAACATGACGTCACGTGCATCTTTTCTGGTCAGTCGTCATGGAAACATGAAGCCCTGGCGTTTGGAGTGAAAACAAACGACGTATCACTGAAAACACTCACTGTGGCTTTTTTTAATGAATTGTTATCAATTCCTAGATTTATATCTGTTATTTTTCAGTTGTGGTTGACTATCAAACTAGACAATAAAAGAAAGTTTGATGTTTTTTTTGCTGTATTTATTCATTAACCACACACAGGATTTAACCTGAACCAGGCTTAACTCCTGAACTCCTAGCATTACTCTCTCTCTCTCTCTGTGTGTGTGTGTGTGTGTGTCTGTGGCCTGGCAGTGAGCAATGGACATACGAAAATTCTTTAAAAGAAAAAAGACAGATTCAGGTGAGAGACTAGGGACAGTCCATAATCCTTACCAGGTCAAGAAAATATGATCATATTACCCCAATTTTACAGTCTCTGCACTGGCTACCTTTTAAGTTCCGTATCAGTTACACATTATCATTAGCTCCAGCGTACCTAACTAGCCTTCTACCACGCTACAACCCATCACGCACCCTAAGGTCACAAAACACTGGACTTTTGGTCGTTCCTAGGATAGCAAAGTCCACTAAAGGAGGTAGAGCTTTCTCACATTTGGCTCCCAAACTCTGGAATAGCCTTCCTGATAATGTTCAGGGTTCAGACACACTCTCTCTGTTTAAATTTAGATTAAAAACACATCTCTTTCGCCAAGCATTCGAGTAAAGTATCTCTTAAATTGTGAGTGTAGTTGCATCTGTTCAAAGTTGCATTTTTATTCATTAGCTTGGGTTAAACTAATTTTACTCTGTTGGATCAGCAGCTCTGCTAATGATGTCTCTATGTGTTTCTCTGTTTCTGCTGGATCTTCATCCCGTGGTAACTAGGATTTACACAAGCTCCAGTCTGGATCCAGAACACCTGAGAAGAGATGATGCTGACCCTCAGAGGACCTCAGATGATGCTGACCCTGAATCAACAACAGAACTAACAAATATTGCTACATGTGTGACTGAATCATATAATAACTTAATTAATAATATTGATAGTTCATCGTCTAGCTGACTACGTCTTGTATTATTATTATTATTTTTTTTTCTAAAATCCTGTCAAATGTGCACAAACTACTAGCTACTACTAAATATTGTAGAAACATAATTTTCTGTAAAGTTTGCTTTGTAACGATTTACTTTGTAAAAAGCGCTATACAAATAAACTTGAATTGAATTAAATTGAATTGAATAATGACCTCTGTTTTTTTTTTTTTTTTTTCTGAAAAGTGTTAACCTAAAGTAACAGATAATGCAAACCAGCTGTTTTTGTATCAAATTACTTATCTAGGCAATGGTCCCCTGCTTTTATTATTATTATTATTATTTTCAAACTCACAAGCTTCTCTTGTGAAAGGAATTTGTAATTTAAAAAAGTTAAGCCCAATAATAATAATAATAAAGACATTTGAAATGACACGCCTCTGTGTGCCTTTTGATCATATCCTTAGAATCTGTAAATGGTCTCATGGTCTCATTTTTGTGACATGACAAACTGACCTCAACTCTCCTGCCTACAATATATTTGTGTATGATTGTCAGTGCCAAGGGAAAGAGAGGGAGATGGCGAAAGAGAAAGAGAAAGGGAAAGGGAGAGCATGCAGGAAGAACCAGGTGAGGAAACAACAACAATAAATTGACATATAGTGAATAGTGGCAAGCAAAACATTAACTACTCATACTCCTATACAAACTTATTGGCATTAAGTAGGCTATATTACATTTTTTTTTTTTTTTTTTACATTATTTTACACCACATTTTTTCATAATAAAGGAAGAGGAAAACAACAGGGAGAGTCCATAAGAGATGAAAGGGGAATTGACTAGTGAAAGAAATGAAGAGACAGAGGGAGTGCAACATACAGACCACCAAGACTGAGATAAAGGGAGCAAATATGTATGCCATTATGGCTGATGAGCAGAGATGTATAGTAACGAAGTAGAACTACTTCACTACTGTACTTAAGTACTAAAAGGCGGTATCTGTACTTTACTAGAGTATTATTTTTTTCTCCTACTTCCACTTTTACTTCGGTACATATTTTCGCTGAGTTTAATACTTTTACTCCGATATTTTTTTTATGTGCTGCATCGTTACTCGTTACAATTATAATATTGTTACGAATCATTCCATTACAAACCACTGCCAGAACTGTAGATGGCAGGTTTGATGAAGCTGGCACATCATTGAGCGAATCAAGCGAGACTGCGCGTGTTGACTGAACTGCTGTGAAGAGAGAGATGAACACCGAGCCGAGCCAGATAATGACTCGTTCACGAGTCAAGAACCGGTTGCATCGGTTCTCGGATGACCAGTAACGTTAGTTCTTTCTGACAGTTCGATTCAATAAACCAGTTGAAGATAACAGTTCACCGATTCTTTTGCGCTCGATGCAATGGCGTCATTGGCGTTGACTGCACATGGGCTCATAACATTAACACAGAATCAGTTCAGAATCAATCACCAAAAGAATCAGTTCGGTTCAGACGCTCTGTGTGTCGGTTTGCTTCACGCTAAATCACACATGCGCAGTATCATCAGCTCCTCGGTTCACGAATCGAACGCGTCTGACAGAAACGGTTCTTGACTCGTGAACGAGTAGTTATCTGGCTCGACTCGGTGTTCATCTTCAGTATTCTCTTCACAGCAGTTCAGTCAGTGTACTGTTTGAGTCAATGAATTACTCCGGGATATTGGTTTGTTTTAACTCAGAGGTAGTGTCAGACACATTAAACAAGTTAAGCTTAATTCATCTGTGGATTAATGCGTATTGGAGAAGCGAATTCAGTTCGATTTGGTGGACTGTTTCTAAAAGATCCGGTTACATCGAATGATTCGTTCGCGAACCAGATATCACAAACTGCTTTGTTTTTAACTGTCTTACAACAGACACGGAAGAGAAGACAATGCTGAATAAAGTCTTAGTTTTTGCTATTTTTGGACCAAAATGTATTTTCGATGCTTCAAAAAATTCTAAATGACCCTCTGATGTCTTACCTGTTTGAAACAACATGAGGGTAAGTTATTAATGACATCATTTTATTAATTGGGCTAACTAACCCTAGTAACCGTTTTTTGTTTACAAGAAGTTACAGTCAAAGGAACTGTAATTGTCCTTTAGGTTAATCATTTGAAATAGTAAAAACAATATGTTCAAACTTTTGACTACTTTCTTTAATAGCTACATAACACAATACTTCTACTTTTACTTTCAGTACTTGAGTAGTAAATTTTAAAATAGACTACTTGCAATACTTAAGTACAAAAAATGTTGAATACTTTAGTAGTTCTACTTAAGTGTGGTGCTTAAAGAGCACTTCAACTTCTACTCAAGTCACTTTTTTGATAGAGCACTTGTACTTTTACTCAAGTATGGGTCTCTAGTACTTTATACATCTCTGCTGATGAGGCCAGGGATGGAAAGACAGAACAGTTGACATATTGTTTGTTTTTGTGTAAAAAATAGGGTGGGTGGTAGCATTGGGGCTCATTGGGTGCTCAGCACCCCTAAAGCTCTGACCCTAGAATCGCCCCTGCATCTCACACTGTACTCTCTTCATCTGCGCGATTATTACAGAGCTGTCGGTGTGTGTATTTATACTCTTCTGCGCTGGGTGGGCGGAGCTTGTGCGGTCACGTGATCGCGACGCTGCTCTTAAACACGTCACGACCGTCGCGTCTGCAAAACAACACGTACGAACCGAACGCATTTAATAACGTGAGATTAACGATCGATCGCCGCGGGTCGCGGGCATGACGGCGAGATCCGTGTAAGCGCAGGTCAAGAGTGAGGCTTTCAGTATCGACGGTCACCGGATTCGGCGATGGATCCCGGCGGGTGTCGGATGAACGGCGGCGGAGGCGGTGATATGATCACACTGGAGGATCTGGAGTCTATGTCGGAGGAGCAGCTGTCAGACGGTCCCGAGGACGAGCAGGAGCCGGAGGAGGAGGACCAGGGGAGGCTCCTGCAGTACTGGAGGGATGTGGCCCGCGGGCACCAGGTGGAGGTGCCGACAGGTACAAAAACACATCAACCGCGGGGCGCGCCTCAAACACAGCCGCCTCACGAACTGCACCGCAGCGCCGGGGTTTCGCGCCAGATTAACGCTCGTTCCCCTCAGAGGCTCGAAATTCAGACTTTAAAACGATAAACCTCCAAATTCTGAGGAAAACAGTCAAAATGGCGGGATGTAAACTCTGGATTTTGAGGGAAATGTCAAAATGGCAATTACGAGTTTGTTTATTCCCTATTAAACCAACTGTTCTGAGGAAAAAGTCTGAAATATGAGAAAGGTTTCGATTAACGTTACATTTGTATTTTTATTCCATGGCTTCTTGTGGCTCATATCGATATAAAACACCGTAAACACCACAGTACAGAATAAAAAACAGTCAATTCAGCTTTACTCTCTATAGTGGATGTTGGTTTTAGCACAAAAAATATTTGATTATTAAAAACAATGAGGGAACGGAAGTATAATATAATTGTAATAATTTTCAGAAGGATTTCTGGAGCTTATGAGTAAACACTAACAACCAATCAGAATCGTCCTGATATAAATAGCTCGAGCATTTAAAGCGACAGGCGACAAAACTGCAACAACAGATGGAAACGGCCTGTTTGGTGTCTGTAAGAGGAAAAAACGAACTTTTTGAAGATATGGAATCTACCCATGCGAATAGATAAACACTTGTATATGTATCGTGGATGTTTTCTTTCCACTAGTCTGAATGATATGGAAGTGAAATGGCTCTAAATCTCCATGTTTTGTTTTGAGACTGTATGCAGCCAGTCAGGATTTTCCCATGATTCACGTGTGACCTACTTCAGCAGATTATCACCGAACGCCTAAGAACTGGGCTCTCTGCGTGTAATGGAACACAGCCGTTAGTGTATGAGAGAGACCCGTCTGTGCAGGGTTTGTTCTGTAGATCAGGTGACGTGTGTTTGTGGAGCGGAGATCTCTCAGAGATTATCAGCCTCGTCTGCTCCACACCAATGCCTTTCTAAATCCAGTCCAGTAAAGCGCTTTACACGACTGCACACGTGAAGAGCAAACATCAGTAACAATAAGAGATTCACTCCTTTCACTGATATGAACAGAAAAACTCTAGTCAACACTTTACAGTAGGATTTCATTTGTTTAACTGATTTATTATGAGGCAAATCATAAAGAACACAATTCATTAGTTCATTTCTACACGTACTAATTCCTTCTGAAGCAACGTGAATTAACGTTCAGAGACCTAGATGAGTAAGTGCTGTAATGATTGGTATTTTTATGATGCCTCATGCTAATGAACTAAATCTTACTGCACAGTGTGTTTAAACTGAGTCTGTAGTAAAACTATCCGCTGGTCTATCTTGTCAGAAGCGGTCAGTGTAGTGGTTTAGTGACCTTCACACCACACGGTTCAAATGAGGCCAATCTACTTCACGCATGACCAATCTTAACGATAATGAGATGACTAACTAGTAAGACTAGTCTAAGCAGTTTATCCAAGCATCCGCTCATGGTTAACACTGTGATGGTCAAACTCAGAGCGATTCTGTGAATAAGACGGATCCAGGATCAGTCGAGTGATTGAGCTTTTGTAAAATAAGTTTAATTGTGAATAAAAACTAGGCCCTTGAAAGGGGGCAGAAAACTAATTGTAATACAACATTTCAAAATAAGAGTCTGTAGGTTCCACATTATGCAGTATTTTTTCAGCTCGTTATTGATATTTTGTTTACGCATTTAGTCGTATCACAACTTATGTACACAATTAAATTTAAAGTATTAATTCCTCTAATTATTAAATCAAACAGTTTGAAGTAAAAACAAATAAAAACCTAGTGTACTTTTTGGATTCAAATTAATTTAGCTTGGTAATGTCTCATCATTTTATAAAGTAAAAACATTATTCGGTAGATTCTTATTGTGCTTCTGATGTGTTTCTAAATTTGTCAAATTAAGAGCAGAAAAAGACGACTGTATATCTCATCTGTTCATATGTACGTGCTGACTGATGTGTAAATCTGAATTCACCCACGCAGAGGGTTCTGGGTAATCTGACTGATGCAGTGTTTGCTGTCGCTGCTCGTTAGCGTCCCGCGGTGCAGACGTGCGGCTAACGCTCGGCCAGAGAGCCCCTCGTGATCAGTTCACAGCGAGAGGAAATGTCAGCCAAACCCTAACATCATGACACAGTCACAATACACAAGGCTTCAGTGTGATGAAGGAGAATCTGAACGCTGATGTCAATCTTCCACAGACATGGCTGAACCCATCCATCAGATCACCACCAATAACGAGGGCACACACACACGGGAGCAGGTGCCCTACACACTCCTCACACGCAAGGAGAAGGTGCGTACATCTGACCAATCAAACACACCGTCACACTAGCACAGCTAGAGTCATCAATACGAGTGATGCATGTGATCAAACACGGCTGCCTGAATCTGACATGACCATAATGAAATCAAGTCACTTTTTGATTGGCTGCTGAAATCATTAGACTCCACCTACTTCCACTAATTGACACTTTCCACAAAAGCCAGGAATGAACCAGAGCTGGAGGCAAAAACTCCACTTGATGGGATAATAAAAAGGGCTCAGATGTGACAAATTTGCTGCTAAAACTGAATATTATGAAACGTAAGAGAATCTTCAGAAGCTTAACTGCATCAGAGCATTTCAATCTAACCAACATCAAACACACAAGATGACAGCACAGCTCAAAGTTAACATTTACTTCTCGGAATTATTCACCAAAGATTTAACCTTAAGATTTAATCAGATTTCATCTGTGTATAATTTGACAGAAAACACAACATTTGTTAATCAATGCTTGTTTGCAATTCCTGAAGGCTCTGGAATAGACTCGAGTTTGGTCTCTTTCTAAAGAACACACAGAAGATTATTGCTGAAGTGAAACAAAGTTAGAAAGGTTTACAGCAAAGATAATGTAGTGTACTATATTTATATTATTTTATGAGGTAAACAAAGAATGTAGAAACAAGTGACCTCTTCTAAATATTCAGACATAGACACCCTTTCAAAATGAAACCAAGATATAAGACCCATCCTTTCACTGCTTCTGTCCCCAGGATACATCAACCCTTTAAGGGTTAAAAAAGTCAAACTATTACAGCAAACCAGATCCTCTCTCTTGTATCTGCATGTGTTTGATCAGCTCCTCCAGTGACTCTGTGTTTGTTTGGTGTTTTGGGATGGTTCTGACTCTCTGTGTGTGTGTGTGTGTGTGTGTGTCGTAGTGCGGCGAGGTGGTGTTCGAGAAGCGTCACTATGAGAAAGCGCACTGGGCCTGCATCACGGTTCACGAGGACACGTATGAACAGAGCATCTGCTACGGCTTCATGAAGATCATGAGATACATCTGCCAGCAGAACTCAGCAGGTCTGTAAACACTCCTGCATCACACACACATCTAGCAGCATCACACACACATCCAGCATCACACACACAGTTGAGCGCTGCGTCACGTCAGATCCCAAACACACTCGTCTGTTCTTCTGCAGGACGTTATCTGGGGCTGACGATCCCGATCGTGACGGTGGTGCGCACCGATGAGACACACAGGACTCTGTCGCGAGCCGTGACCGTAGCGTATTACCTGCCCCCCCCGCACCAGAGCGAGCCGCCGCGGCCACACGACCCCGAGATCATCATCGAGCAGTGGCCTGCTGCGGTCGTCTACACCCGGTGAGAACCCTCCTCCTCTCACTATCACTGACACACAGCACCGTTACAGTAATGCTCTTACACTGCAGGTCATGTGGTCAGACGAGTGAAGAACAGCTGACCACAGAGCGCTTTACATCAACCGTTATTCCTGCATCGGCTGACTCTTAAAACTCTCTTACATATTGTAGAAATGGTTCCTGGTTCTTAAATAAAAATGAGATTTGATGAGAATAATAAACAGTCTGAATCATCTGACTCCCACTGTAAGTGTACTACGGTAAACATGACTAACTGAGGGACGAGTCGAATGATGTGAACTGGTTTTGAGCTAGCGTCTGTGTGTCATGTGACTCAGGGCCTTCACGGGGGCCACGAACGAGCTGACCATCCTCCACGAGATCAGCAGTCTGGCCGAGGCTCTGGACCGTCCAGCCGTCTGCGTCAGCGACTCCTTCATCATAGCTGGATACACCAACCCCGCGGCGGCCCACCGGCAGAACGAGATCTGGTTCCTGGAGCGGCCCTGAGCCTCCCTTACCCACAGTCCTCTGCACCTCTGGGTCATCCTGTAGTTCCTGAGTGCTGACCGTGTTTCTGTGTGTCACACTGAGTGTAACTGGATGTCAGTCACTCTGTGAAACACTGTTGCTGTAAGACAATCATCACGTCTCCCCTCTTCTGTCTGTCTCTCGCTCTACTAGTGATGATCAACATATAGATGCACATATATTAATATAATATTGTCATAGTGCTATTTTTGTCAAGTATTTTTCCAGCTTCTCTGTCACGAGCACAGATGTCAAACGAGCACAGTGAGAGTTTTCTGAATGAGCTGATCTCTGATCAGGGTCTGACGGCTGTGAATGTAAACGCTCGTATAGACACTACACCACTGTGAATGCTTCTGTTCACATTTCTGTTCTGATCTGAATAAACTATTACTGAATCACACCATGGCTGATGATGTCACATCAACTCCAACCAATCAGAGTCAACAAACCTGAATCCACACAGAATGACAGAGTTCAGGGTTAGAGCCAGGAACACAGATCCTCATCCACTACACACACAGAGCTGCAGAAGGGCAGATAAAGCCACAAATATTTACAACTCTCAAGACTATAAAATAATTATATTTGAAGTTTAATTCCATTTATTTGAATGACTGATCTTTTTGGAACGGATGCATTAGTTTAAAATCTCATGGGGACTTCAAACTTTATTTTAAATACTACAATTATATATTTATATTTTAGAATTTCTGTGGAATTCTGGAGGTTTCTTTTTTTAATGATTAATCATTTTTGAAATTGAAGTTTTAACTCAATCCGATGGGGACTTAAAAAAACAAAACATTATGATAAGATTATTGTAAATAAACCCCTGCAGCAGATGAAGCAGCTGAAGCGTGATACAGCAGAGCGTTCTGACAGATTCCAGCGCTCCGGTGAGACGTGGATAAACCCAGCAAACCTTGAATAAAGCACTGCAGACGTGTGATGCTGATCTGAGCCCAGCAGAGGACCCCAACACACACAAACACTGTCATAGCCCTATCATCATCACTGCTCTGATGAAACACACAACAAGCACAAGATTATAGAAATCACTTCACAAACACTGTTTCGAACCACTGAGAGTTCAATACCACAGCAAAAATCCCTAGCCAAAATAAAACGACAGCCAGAGGATAAAAACAGATGAAGCAGAGAGCAGTGATAGCGGAGGTGTACCTGCAGGTATCTGGTCTGATACTGTGCGAGCGTCTCTCCCGGCGGCACCACGATCTTCTCCAGACTGCGCTGATGGACGTGTGTCTGGACGTCTGGACTGTCCTCCGATCGCAGCTCGATGTGAGAGATCAGGAGGTTAGAGATCACCTGCTGCACCGCCTGAAACACACACACACACACCTGATGGACTTCAGCTCAGCACTGCAGTGAATGGGTGCCGTCAGAATGAGAGTCTGATAAAAACATCACAATAATCCACAGCACTCCAGTCCATCAGTGAACATCTGGAGAAGACAAAAGATGAAACTAATCCAGCATTAAGATGATTTTAACTCAAATAATCCATAATAACACTTCCTCCGGTGGAAAAGTGGTCTGAATGAGGAGAGAAATCTGCGCAGATCAAGCAGCGTTTAAACAGATCTAAACTAATCTGTGAGAGACAACAGGAGATGCACTTTTTCACCAGAGGATGTTTTTATCAGCTGTTTGGACTCTCATTCTGACGGCACCCATTCACTGCAGAGCATCCACTGATGAGACACTGATGCAGTGCTGCATCTCTCCACATCTCACCTTGATGTCTCCTCCAGGTGTGGCGCTGAGCGCTAGAACACGGAACTGCTGCGTTTGGTTGCTCAGCTCACGAATCACCTGCAGAACACACACGAACCATCAGAACTGATCTCCCATCATGCACTGTGTCTCAATCAAGCAGGTGACGCTCTACCTGACAGTACGCGTGGTTCCCGGTGGCCTTGTGGGCCTCGTCGATCACTACACACCGGACGTGTGCGGCCGGACAGGAGTTACGGCTCAGATCGTTCACCATCACCTGAGGAGTCAAGAAGAAGACACGCTTGGATCTCCAGAGCTCCCTCCGCTGCTGCGCTGCCGTCGAGCCTAGAGCGCACACACACACACAGAACACACACACACATCAGCATCGAGTCTGTAACTTCACCTCGTCTCAGAATACATTTATTACACCAGATTAATGTAAACACAACCCACTGTGAACACCCTCCTGATTAACCTTTTGTAATCTCATGAATGATTGTTTTAGGTTCAAGTGTGTGAGGATTTGGTAACGAGCAGAGTTCTGTTTCTAAAGCATGCAGCGCCATCTGCTGTCCATTCGGAAAATCTCAGAAATGTTTCTCGAGTCTCGATGCATTATTTATTCTCCCAGCCCTAACCAACATACACTTCACACAATCCAGTCATGATTACAGGTTCAGCAGTTTATGGAGAACCAGCACCTTCTAGTGGTGAAGAAAATATTTAAATAACAGATAACATTACAATTATTTTAACAAATAATAATATTAAACAGTACATTTTAAATAGTAGTTTAAATAATTGAACAGCAAATTAATAAAAAATCATAATAAATATTAATATTACGAATAAGAAAGACAATAATATCACAAAAAGGTTATTTGTTTATAAGCCTGTGAGTTCTATGCCATGTAATTTTAGTATCACTGATATAATGTTATTGTTTTTTTATTAATACTTGTTTTAATTTTTAAATTATTTTCGTTTTAATTTTAGATGAAGTTAAAAAAAAGTTCTATTGTGCATTTTTGGATTTCTATTTATTGTAAACATGTCTATTATGTATCTACCATTTATTTTAAGTAGTTTCTATTCAGTTTCATTGCACTGTTAATTATTTTAAAACACTACGTTTTGTACGGTTTTAATTGTGGTTGTAGTTAACATTATTAAGCCTGGTTATTTGACATTAAATAGAATAAATATTTTTATATTCCTCTCCTTTGTGGATTCTAAGTTAAATGATCAATTTTGTTACTAAAACCTCTGATATCTGACTGCTTTAGTTTTTTTTAATTGGTGTAATAATGCAAATCAGTGTCCCTGCAGCACAGAAGCAGTCATCAGTGTACATTGTAAGTAATTTATCCATCATTTTAAGAAATGGCTTCTTCATAACCAACAATATTTATTTTGATAAACTGAGCAGCCCTGTTATTTTCCTTTAATGTTAAACTGGATTTCCTTCATGAACTCCTGCACTAGAGTCTGGTCCCCATGACCCCTGAGGTCATGACCTTGTGTGTTTGCTGACCTGTGAGCTCGGCCATGTGTTCCTGTGGGATGCCCATGACCCCGTGGCAGGCCTGGATCTGCTGGGCCACCAGGGGTTTGGTGGGAGCCATGAAGACGATCTTGCCGGCGGGGAACCAGCGGTAGAAGTTGTACATGAGCACGGAGGCGATGAAGGTCTTTCCGAGGCCGGTGGGGAGACAGACCAGTGTGTTCTTCAGCAGCGCCGCCTCCGAGATCCGCAGCTGGTACTCACGGAGAGGGAAGTTAACGGGGTAGATCCAGACGCGGCCCGCCGAGGGGTCGAAGCCCAGCTCTGGAGCAGCCTGCAGCGAGCGCTCGGCCTCGTACACAGCCACCAGCATCACATCATCATCATCCTCCTCCTCCTCTTCATCAGGAGCCGCTGACGGAGCTGGAGCAGGCTCTGTGACACATCATGTTTGTTATGAAATATGTTCCAGAAACAGAGCAGCTTTCAGTTAGAGCTGGGCGGTAAAGCGAAGAGATACAGTATGATGATGTAACCATAATTTAATAATCACAGATTCTGTAAAAGTGTTGCGTTTGGGGTGAAACGCGCTCCTGCTGTTGGGGCTAAAGACAGTAATTAACAGGATCATTAACAGAAGAGTGACTGGTCCATGTGTTGACATGACAAGATTCAGAAAGTAAATATCATATTTTATATTATTTGTGAGTCCATGTTAATAACCTCCATGTTTAGAACGAAACCAGCATCCTTAAAAACATGAATCATATGTAATAAAACATCATTAGTGTACTGTTTCCCAGTGTGAGAGTGTGTGTGTCTCTGTGTGCAAGTGTGTGTGTACACACCTGGTTTGCGGCCCCAGGTCTGGAACAATGTTCTCTGATTAGCGTTCATTGTAGAATCACCTCATCTTCAGCTTATTAACTCACAAACGCGGATAAATCCTGTCCGAGCGAACATCAGACGCGCTGAAGCTCGGTGTGTTTATTAACGATCATAACCGACACAAACGCGGTTTTTAATTATCGAAACAAACGTAAACACAGCAGAAAGCGCGAAAAAGGCGACTCGAATGTGGCGCGGACGGCTGACGTCACCGTGCGTCAAAGAGCGTGCGTGCGCGTGCGCGTGCGCATGCGCAGACGGGGAACGCGTGTTCAGACGCCTGCGACGTTCGCTTGAGCGAAATCAATAAAAAGCGCAATCATCTGAATACGATTGTTTTATCGCTGTATTGATTATATCATGAGGTAACCTCAGTGAAAACTACTGTTAAAATAATTAAAAAAGTTCTACAAAACTTGATTTAATCACGGTTTCTTATATAAAATTTATTTTATTCCAGACTCAACATTTAACGTTTAGGTTTATAAATCTTTACTTTAATAGTGGTTAGAAAATGATAGAGTCAATGTCCTAGAAACTAAATATTTGACACGTTTATAATGTAGTTTTGTTAATAATGCAACACGTAATAATAACAATAGGGCTATTAATAATAAATAATTTTTTATATTATATTTTAACTCTACTATTCTTTAAAATCTAATAGATTAGGACGAATTGTACAGAGTCGATATAATAGAAACTGAATAATCTCCAGGAAATAATTTACACATTTATAATACAGTCAGGGGCGGATCTAGAAAAATATTGATGGGGTGGTGAGAAGAGGGCAGGAGTTTTTGAGGGGTGGCAACATATGGCAGACGTATATATACTGAATTTAGTCACAGTTATCACAGTTTGATGATAAATATATGTACACACTACAAAAGGACACAGGCTATCATTTACAAACTTAATCTCATGCAATCAATGTCTTGCATTTGAAACAGTTCATATAAGGAATAAGTGACCAGACCCCATAAGCCCCACACACTCACTAATGCATACAGTATGCATCCACATGTCATTAAGAGCATTATAAAAGATTCAGTGTTATCAATATGTCAATTTATTATAAGAAACACAAGACTTTAACAGCCAATGACATCTATGAAAACTTGTGTGATATTCCTTTAAAATAATGTTTTAGTATATCTTTTAAGTATATTTTACAGTGCAATATCTTAAATAATTTCTTTGAGTTAGACCAAACTTTTATTTTGGTGGGTTGTAACCAGAGTTTCTGTGTTTATTAATAAACTATTAATTATTAGCTATTAAGCCTACTTGAAGTACAGCATACTCTACTGTGCAATATTACTATATTTCTGTTTGAATTTCTTCAAGTTATAACGAGATTTATTTTGCCAGGTTGTCATAAAGACATTGCCGTTTCTGTCAGTCTGTGTATACGATACGAATGAATGACGATAGTTTTATCAAAAGAAATGGTGAAATCCTCTCATAGCGCGCTGACGTACACATGTGTAGCATACATCATGTGTTAATATAGTGAAGAGCTGAAAACTGTGTGTGTGTGTGTGTGAGTGTGTGTGAGTGTGTGTGTGTGTGTGTGTGTGTGTGTGTGAGTGTGTGTGAGTGTGTGTGTGTGTGTGTGTGTGTGTGTGTGTGTGTGTGTGTGTGTGTGTGTGTGTGTGTGTGTGTGTGTGTGTGTGTGTGTGTAGAGCACACATTCCCAGAGACGTGTATAACAACACCTTCAGGGCGGCTGCTGTCCAAATGTGTGCCCTGAGCAGGAGTGTATTGTTGTGCCCCCTTCCTCAAATATGAAATAAACACCTACTATAGGGGTGAAAAAAGAACTTTAATCAAATAAAAACTAAATGAATAAATTGTATCATTTACAATTCACGATTGTAGCTCTCCACATTTACCTGTGGCTATAACTTTATTATGACTCTAATTTATTTTATAGTCTCAAGGATTCAGAAATCATGCAAAAGGAAACTAAGCAGTTTTACTATGATAAAACCATGGTTTATTTCTGTAAGGGTTGTGATATGCACGTTTT
Source organism: Carassius auratus (assembly GCF_003368295.1). Lineage (NCBI taxonomy): Eukaryota > Metazoa > Chordata > Actinopteri > Cypriniformes > Cyprinidae > Carassius > Carassius auratus. The sequence continues at coordinate 97,443 of NW_020528137.1, forward strand.
TTGTTGAAGAAATTATAAAGGCTGTGTCATCTATAGCAAAAAGGTGGCCAGAAATGAA